>NC_061113.1:100253100-100350601 GCF_002878395.1 Capsicum annuum
ATTATTAAAAATAATGACATGGAAATAAAAAAATAATGATTTTAAAGGGAAAAAAAGTCAACTAACGTGCCTATGGGCGCGTTAAAAAAAGTCAACTAACGTGCCTATGGGCGCGTGTAGTCACGTCCAGTGACACGTCAGCAACTGGGAGGTAATAAATTCGGTAAAAATAAGTTCAGGGGAGTAATAGGTCACATTAAAAGGTTGAGTGTGTAGTTGAAATTTCGACTAAAGGTTGGGGGGTAACAGACCATTTTCTCTATTGAAAATCATCATAACAACTAATACTTTATATATATATATATATATATATATATATATATATATATATATATAAAATCTATACCTATAATCTATAATCTATATCTATAATATATTAAAAGTGTGAAGGGTCTTAGGAATATCGTTTGAACTTTTTGTACTTTATTAAAAGTCTCCACTTTAGATAAAATCATCTTTTTACCTTTCTCCTACTATTTTAATAATATTAATATTAAATTAAAAAAACTTTGCTTACAAAAATAGAATTTCTTTTTCACCATCTAAAATATTAAAAACAATTAACCATTCCCAACTAAAAGAGCACAACACAAAACCTCAAATATAACCTGTCCCAACGTGAAACCCAAAAATAATTTTAAAAATATTTCATTACAATATTAGTTATTCACGTTCTTCTCCTTCCTCATGTATTATTTATGCAATTGTATGTGGTCATGTGGACTATTCTTTTGTATATACCTTGTTGGGGATTCAAAGATTATACTTTTATGTTAACTTAATTGTGTAATTACCCTTTTGAAAGATCTGGATTTTTATTCTTGTTATGGGTGCCATATTTTCATGGTTTAATAGTAATTGGGTATTTTTCTATGCTCAGTTCTTGGTAATATGCGGAGTTTAGATTTTAATGATTTTTATTTTTGTTGTTTATTGGATTTTTGACAGTCACTCTGTTCTTGACTTCTCCATCTTCAATTGATTTTACTTGACAGAGGTTATTTTTTTAAGCAACAACCGACTAATTGATATAGCTTCAAAAACATGTATGTATATATAGGTACAGAGAGTATCCAAATTCATTGCAGCAATAACAAAAATTGACAAAGGTAAATAAATTAATAATTTTTTTTCTTTTTGTATTTACTATAGGTGATTCAACCACTAAATCTTATGTTGTTTTCTCTTTATTTATTTTTCAGTTATATCGTCTCTGTGAGTATTGAAATTTTATTAAATTTAAATTCACATATTTATTTGGACTATATTAATTTAAGAAAATAATCTAGATAATATGATTAATATAATTGGGTTAATCATTTAATCTCAAATATATGAGGTTAATTTAATATAAGATGGCAATCCATGTTAAATGAAATAAGTCACTAAAAACATGGCATGTGGCAATATTATGTGGCAATCCAAGTTAAATGAAATGAGCCACTAAAAGCATGGCATGTGGCAATATTATGTGGCAATCCAAGTTAAATGAAATGAGCCACTAAAAGCATGGCATCTGTCAATATTAGGTGGCTGTAACACCCCGTATTCAAGTACGTGTATTGGCGTATTCAAGTACGTGTATGGTCTTAATTATATGAAATTAATTTTTTTATTTTATTTATACCGGAATTTGCCCGTCGATGGTTCCACGCGAAGGTTATTGAATAAGCTTTCCAACGATATAAATATTTTCAAAAACGGATAGGTTTCGGATATAATCGAGCACGTTCAAAACTATAAAACGGTGGCCGGGATATTTGGGAATAGTAAATGTGCAGGAAAATTTCCTGCACACAAACTACTGAGGCCAGCCGAATTTTTGAGTCAACTTCGAACGATCATAACTCCCTTAATATAATGAACTGAGAGAATTGCGACCTATGAAAAGAAAGATCTTTGAGTCTTCTTTCCAATGCAATTGGTTTCATCCAAATCCAACGTCTGAGTAAGGAGTTATACTCGTTTTACTTTAGCCTATCAAAACATATTTTTAGGGTCAACTTCAAACGACCATAACTCCATGTACAGGACGAACTGGGTAGCCTACTTTATATGAAATAAAATTCCTTTGAATTATCCTTCCAACGATACCAATTTCACCCAAATTCGATATCGAAGCAAAAAGTTATGGTCGATCTATTTTAGCTTATCAAAACAGTCCACCAAAGGATAGATTTGACATTATTTAAATTTTAAAGGCATTTTGGTCATTTCCTATTATATTATGGACGGGAATATGTGTATATCTACATGTATATGAGTTCAAAAACTCATTTTCATCATCAATCATTGAGAAAGAACAAACTCTAGCCAAATTTGACCTTTAAATTACTTTTGATTCAACCGTAGAAATTCCAAAGTAATCCGATAACTGCGTTTGTCATCTCGAGAGCTTCGAACGGCACCTATTATTTATGCAAACAGGATTAGAGGTGAATTCTAAGGTATGAATATTGTTTGCCTTTGTTCTTTTCCATATGTATATATGTGATAGAGGATTATATGTATTGGTTGTTATTGAAAGGTGATGGAAATAGGGTTATGAACTATTTTGCATGGTTTGATTGTATTGAATTGTGGAAGGTGGATATGGTAATTGAGTTATGGAAGGTGGATATGGTGATATACTATTGAATTGATGATTATTTATGTCTATGGCTCAATTTGGTTTAATGGATTAGTTGGAAGGATAAATGAATCCAAACTTGATATTGGAGGATGTTGTATGAATATGCACGCCATATGAATGTAATTAGAGTATAAGAGGGTTAAAGTGACACCCTTTATGGTGTAATTAAGGCTTACTATTTAACCACTAGTTTGGTGAATTCAAATAATTGAATTGTGACGTTTGGTTGCTAATACTAGATTGCTATATATGTTCATTGTAGATAAGTAATCCGAAAAGACGGGAAGTCCATTTGGGACTAGTATTGAAGGTTGACAGGCAGGTATGTAAAGCATACTCTATACCATATCTTTGGCATGAAAGTGAACAATTGTTCTATTAAGAAAGTTTCCAAAGTTATTCAATAACATGTGATCCATAATGGTTTTGTATGATGTCCTACGTTACCAATGAACTTGTTTCCACCCTACAAGATGTCAAGACATTCCAATACTTACTTGTCTTCCAAATCTTACATGTTTATTGCACTAATGAATGTTAGAAGGTATCCGGTTACTCAAACAAGATCCATGTGCTATTAATGACTCCAAAATATTTCATTGATATACCAATAAGTTCCTACTTCATTGTTAATGCATTGATGACTACAAAATAATTCATTGATGTGCCAATGAGTTCTTACTTTATTGTTATTGCGTTGATGGTCTATTTATATATCTCTTATTGATGTATCATTGGTTCAAAGTATCAAAAATATGGTGGCGACCGAAATAACAATCTCAAAGATTAATTGAACTAAGTGATGAAAGTTCTCTCTTATCGGGTGGTATCTTAGGGGCATAAGCCTATCATGGGTCGATCCCTATTTATGTGTTTATGGGTGGTATCCCAGGGGCATAAGCCTATCATAGGTCGATCCTAGTTGATATGTACTGGAGTCAGCCTAATGGTCACAGTACAGTACAGTAATGATTACAAAGATGATTAGAACGAAGGTAAAGTGATTGAATAAATACAATGTACAGGTTTTCATAAGTTCCAATAAGTTTAATCCACTCCTATTATGATTTATTCACTTGTTTCTGATTTCTATTCATCTTCTATATCATATGTGATTATCTACAACTTTACATACTCAGTACATATTTCGTACTGACCTCCCCTACGGGGGACCTGTATTTCATGCGGCAGGCACAGGTACCTCAGCTCATACACCACACAAGTAGGAGCCAGGATATCCGCTGCTTTTGGTGAGCTCCAGTTTGCTTCGGGGCTTTTCGTGTCATATCCAGTCACTTTTGGTATTGTATAGAAGTTAGTTATATGGCGGGGTGTGTCCCGACCTTAGTTAAACTCTGTGTATTGTCTAGAGGCTTTGTATACCTAATGTACAGTCAAGGTGGTGTTTTGTTAATAGACGTGATGGCTCCAACGGCCAAGTATTGTATATACATATATATGTGTGCTCGAGCTTATACAGGTGATTATTTCCTTTTATATGCGACATGATGTTGTCTGAATTTTGAGTTGTCATAGAGGTATACATGGGAAGTATAAGTTATGAGCTGGTTCTCCCGGGCCTCCTCGGTTACGGGTGCCAGTCCGCCCCAATAGGATTTGAGGCGTGACAAAAGTGGTATCAGAGAAGTTCATCCTAATGAGTCTACAAAGCCGTGTCTACGTAGAGTCTTGTTTATCGGTATGTCGTGCACCACATCTATAAACAGGAGGCTATGGATATTTAGGAATTGTTTCTTTTCTTCATGTCTTAGATCATGCGATAGAGCCTATATTGTATATGAAGTCATAGTTGACCACTGAATCCATTTGTTTCTCTTATTATAGTAATGATGTCGGTTACCAAAAGCAAGAATACCGGTAAGCAAGTAGATGTGGCTACCAGAGAGGGGACTAGTAAGCCACTCACTATAGCAGCTAATCAAAGTGAGGCTCCAGCTGAGCATGCATCAGAAACTTCTTCCACTCCAAAAGAAATAAGGGGGTATTGATGTACCCCCAGCTACTTGGAAAGATTTCAAAGAGGCATTTCTTGATCATTATCTTCCATTCGAGATTCGTCAGGCCCGTGCAGATCAGTTTTTAAATCTTCGTTAGGAGAATACGAGCGTGAGGGAGTCTAGTCTCTGATTTAATTCCTTGTCAAGATATGCTCCTAATGTTTTAGCTACTATGGGTGACAGAGTTCATCAATACGTGGATAGGCTGGATCCATATCTGGTTAGACATTGTACTATTGCCGCTTTGAACAAAGATATGGACATAGAGAGGATCCAAGCTTTTGCACAGAAAATGGAAGATCAGAGGTAGAGGAGAAGAACACAGGAATTATAAAGAAGATATTCCAAAAGGGCCATATCTACAGGATAGTTCATGGCATCCCAAGGAGGGTTCAGAACACAGTTTTCTACTAGACCACCTAGGCCATTATCTTCTTATTCTATAGCTAGTACCCGACCACAGTTCCAAGGGTCCAGAGGAAATCAATTTGGGCACAGAAGTGAGAGTCAGAGTTCGCGGACAGTGGGGTACCAAGGGCAAGGGAATATGAGCCAATCGAGACCTTCTCGAGAGCCATACAATAAATTTGGAAGGTATTATTTGGGCGCATGTCGATTGAGGACCAATGTTTGGTTTTGGTGCGGTATGTCGGGGCATATGATTGGGGGTATGGCACGACCTACAGGGTCATTTGTTGCATCATCATCATCAATGCCTTATTCAGGAAGGAGTGCACAACCAATGGGTCGTGTTAGAGGTGATAGAGGATCCACGAGTTCTAGCGGGGCTTAAAATCGTACGTATGCTCTAGCGGATTGACAGAATTTAGAGGCTTCCCCAGATGTGGTTACAGGTACGTTGTCTATCTTTTTATACGATGTATATGCCTTAATTGATCCCGGTTCTACATTATCTTATGTTACTCCATTGGTTGCTGGAAAGTTTGAAAGAATACCTGAACTGTTAGTTAAGCCATTTGAAGTATCCACACCGGTTGGGGAATCTATTGTAGCTAGAAGGGTTTACCGAAACTGCATAGTAACTATTTGTGGTCGTGATACGATGGCTGATCTTGTGGAGTTAGAAATGGTAGATTTTGATGCTATAATGGGTATGGACTGGTTAGTGTCTTGTTATGACATAATTGATTGCTGCACGAAAAAGGTATATTTCCATTTTCCAAATGAATCAGTCCTTGAATGGAAAGGTGAAATTGGTGCACCAAGAGGTAGATTTATTTCTTATTTTAAGGCAAGAAGAATAATTTCTAAGGGATACATATATTATTTAGTTAGAGTAAGGGATACAGAGATTTTCCAGGTTTGCCTCCTAAACGAGAAGTAGAGTTTGGTATTGATGTAATACCAGGCACCCAACCAATCTCCATTCCTCCATATAGAATGGCCCCAGCAGAATTACGAGAATTGAAAAAGCAATTGAAAGATTTGCTAGAGAAGGGATTCATAAGGCCTAGTATGTCCCCCTAGGGAGCACCAGTGTTATTTGTGCACAAAACAGATGGCTCGCTGAGGATGTGTATTGATTATCGGCAATTGAATAAGGTTACTATTAAGAATAAATATCCTCTCCCAAGAATTGATGATTTATTTGATCAGTTACAGGGCGCCAAGTGCTTTTCTAAGATTGATTTGAGGTCAGGTTACCACCAAGTGAGGGTCAAAGAGAAGGATATACCCAAGACAGCTTTCCGAACATGGTATGGTCATTATGAGTTTCTAGTTATGTCATTTGGGCTAACAAATGCACCCGCAGCTTTTATGGATTTGATGAATAGGGTGTTTAAGTCATTCCTGAATGTATTTGTGATAGTTTTTATAGATGATATTCTAGTTTATTCTAGATCAGAAGAGGACCATGCCAATCACTTATGACAGGCATTGCAGACTCTTCGTGATTGTAAACTTTATGCAAAGTTCTCTAAATGTGAGTTTTGGTTAAAGTCGGTGGCATTTTGGGGTCATATTGTATCTAGTGAAGGGATAAAGGTTGATGCTCAAAAGATAGAAGCTGTGAAGAACTGGCCAAGGCCCACAACGACTACGAAGATTCGTAGTTTTCTCGAGTTGGCCAGTTATTATAGAAGGTTTGTTGAAGGCTTTTCTTCCATTTCAGAACCCTTAACCAAGCTAACCCATAAAGCATCCAAATTCCAATGGAATGATGCCTGTGAGAAGAGTTTTCAAGATTTAAAGAACAAGTTGATTTCTACACCCGTGTTGGTACGTCCAGAAGGCACCGAAGGGTATACAGTGTATTGTGATACTTCCAGAATTAGTTTAGGATGTGTATTGATGCAGCATGGTAAGGTAATAGCATATGCTTTTAGACAATTGCGGCCACGTGAGAAAATTATCCTACACACGATCTTAAGCTGGAAGCAGTTATTTTTGCTTTAAAGATATGGTGCCATTACTTATATGGGGTTCATGTTAATATATATACTGACCATAAGAGCTTGCAATATATTTTTAATCAGAAGGATCTAAATTTAAGGCAGCAGAGATGGCTTGAACTATAAAAGGACTACGATGTTGATATCTTGTACCATCCAGGGAAAGAAAATGTGGTAGCTGATGCGTTAAGTCGTAAGGATATGATGGCGCCTATAGAAAGGTAAGGGATTATTAAATATCTTCACCAGTTAGCTAGTATGGGAGTTTGCCTTCTTGAAACTTCGAATAAAGAGCTTATCGTACATAATGCTGTGGAATCTTCATTAGTAGCTGAAGTGAAAGAGAAGCAATATGCAGATGCTATTTTATTACAACTTAAGGAGGACGTTCAGAGTGGTGCGACCAAGGCATTTGAGCTTACGTGAGAAGGAGTATTTCAGTGCCAAAAGAAATTGTATGTGCCGGATGTATATAGGCTAAGAAAGAAGATTATGACAGAGGCACATTGTTCAAGGTATTCCATTTATCCAGGATCAACCAAAATGTATCAAGATTTGAAATATATGTATTGGTGGAATGACATGAAGAGGAGCATTACAGAATTTGTAGCTGAATGTCCAAATTGTCAAAGAGTTAAAGTTGAGCACCAAAAATCCGAAGGTTATATGCAATGCATTGATCGGGGAACCCAATTTACCGCAAACTTTTGGAAGTCTTTTCAGAGGTGTTTGGGAACACAAGTGAAGTTGAGTACAGCTTTTCACCCTCAAACAGATGGACAAGCAGAATGTACCATCCAAACACTTGAAGATATGCTACGAACTTGTGTAATAGATTTTAAGGGCAACTGGGATGATCATTTACCTTTTATTGAGTTTGCCTACAATAATAGCTATCATTCAAGTATCAAAATGGCACCATATGAAGCTTTATATGGATGGAAGTGTAGATCACCAATAGGATGGTTCGAAGTAGGTAAAACTCTTTTGTTCGGATCGGATCTTGTTTATCAAGCCATAGAGAAGGTTAAAGTAATTCAGAAATGACTGAAAATAGCCCAAAGTCAACACAAGTCATAAGCAGATAGTAGAAGGAGAGGGCTAGAGTTTTCTATAAGTGATTGGGTATTTTTGAAGGTATTACCAATAAAAAAGGTAATGAGATTTCGCAAGAAAGGGAAGTTGAGTCCATGCTATATAGGCTCGTATAAGATCACTCGAAGGTTTGGAGAAGTTGCATATGAATTAGAGCTACCCCAAGAGCTCTCATCAGTACATCCGGCTTTTATGTGTCAATGCTTCGAAAGTGCATCGAAGATCCATCACAAATCACTTCTACTGAGGATGTGAAAGTTATGAAAGATCTTACCTATGAGGAAGTGCCTATTGCTATTCTAGATCGCCAAGTTAAGAAGATGAGAAATAAAGAGATAGCATCTGTGAAAGTACGTTGGAGAAATCGCCAAAGGGAAGAGATTACATGGGAAGCTGAGGAAGCAATGAAATCTAAGTACCCTCATTTGTTCAAAGATAAAGAGGAAGTTCAAGAAATGGAGTTAGAACATTAACAAGTAAGTTTTTTTTATATATGCATAGTATTTATGTGATGATGTGAATATTAATAATGGACTTGAACTTGTTTCGGTTGAATAACTACGCTAACATTCGAGGACGAATGTCCTAAAGGGGGGAAGGATGTAACACCCCATATTCAAGTACATGTATTGGCGTATTCAAGTACGTGTATTGGTCTTATTTATATGGAATTAATTTTTTTATTTTATTTATAACAGAATTTACCCGTCGATGGTTCTATGCGAAGGTTATTGAATAAGCTTTCCAACGATATAAAGATTTCCAAAAATAGATAGGTTTCGGATATAATCGAGCACGTTTGAAACTATAAAACGGTGGCCAGGATATTTTGGAATAGTAAAACACAAACTACTGAGGCCAGCCAAATTTTTGGGCCAACTTCAAATGATCATAACTCCCTTAATATAATGAAATAGGAAAGTTGTGACCTATTAAAAGAAAGATCTTTGAGTCTTCTTTCCAATGCAATTGGTTTCATCCAAATCCAACGTCGGAGTAAGGATTTATACTCGTTTTACTTCAGCCTATCAAAATAGATTTTTACGGTCAACTTCAAATGACCATAACTCCATGTATTGGACGAACTGGGTGGCCTACTTTATATGAAATAAAATCCCTTTGAATTATCCTTCCAACGATACCAATTTAACCCAAATTTGATATCGGAGCAAAGAGTTATGGTCGATCTACTTTAGCTTATCAAAATAGTCCTCCAAAGGACAGATTTGACATTATTTAAATTTTAAAGGCATTTTGGTCATTTCCTATTATATTATGGACGGGAATATGTTTTAATCTACATGTATATGAGTTCAAAAACTCATTTTCATCATCAATCATTGAGAAAGAACAAACTCTAGACAAATTTGAACTTTAAATTACTTTTGATTCAACCGTAGAAATTTCAAAGTAATCCAATAATTGTGTTTGTCATCTCGAGAGCTTCGAGCGGCACCTATTATTTGTACAAACAAGATTGCATAATCAAGAGGTGAATTCTAAGGTATGAATATTGTTTGCCTTTGTTCTTTTCCATATGTATATGTGTGATAAAGGATTATATGTATTAGTTGTTATTGAAAGGTGATGGAATAGGGTTATGAACTATTTTGCATGGTTTGGTTGTATTGAATTGTGGAAGGTGGATATGGTAATTGAGTTATGGAAGGTGGATATGGTGATATACTATTGAATTGATGATTATTTATGTCTATGGTTCAATTTGGTTTAATGAATTAGTTAGAAGGATAAATGAATCCAAACTTGCTATTGGAGGATGTTGTATGAATATGCACGGCATATGAATGTAATTGAAGTATAAGAGGGTTAAAGTGACACCCTTTATGGTGTAATTAAGGCTTACTACTTAACCACTAGTTTGGTGAATTCAAATAATTGAATTGTGACGATTGGTTGCTAATACTAGATTGCTATATATGTTCATTGTAGATAAGTAATCCGAAAAGACGGGAAGTCCATTTGGGACTAGTATTGAAGGTTGACAGTCAGGTATGTAAAGCATACTCTATACCATATCTTTGGCATGAATGTGAACAATTGTTCTATTAAGAAAGTTACCAAAGTTATTCAATAACATTGTGATCTATAATGGTTTTGTATGATGTCCTACGTTACTAATGAACTTGTTTCCACCTTACAAGATGTCAAGACATTCCAATACTTACTTGTCTTCCAAATCTTACATGTTTATTGCACTAATAAATGTCAGAAGGTATCCGGTTACTCAAATAAGATCCATGTTGTATTAATGACTCCAAAATGTTTCATTGATATACCAATAAGTTCCTACTTCATTGTTATGGCATTGATGACTCCAAAACACTTCATTGATGTGCCAATGAGTTCTTACTTCATTGTTATTGCACTGATGGTATATTTATATGTCTCTTATTGATGTATCATTGTTTCAAAGTATCAAAAATGTGGTGGCGACCGAAATAACAATCTCAAAGATTAATTGAACTAAGTGGTGGAAGTTCTCTCTTATCGGGTGGTATCCTAGGGGCATATGTCTATCATGGGTCGATCCCTATTTATGCGTTTATGGGTGGTATCCCAGGGGAATAAGCCTATCATGGGTCGATCCCAGTTGATATGTACTGGAGGCAGCCTAATGGTCACAGTACAGTACAGTAATGATTACAAAGATGATTAGAACGAAGGTAAAGTGATTGAATAAATACAATGTGCAGGTTGTCATAAGTTCTAATAAGTGTGGTCCACTCCTATTACGATTTATTCACTTGTTTATGATTTATATTGAGCTCCTATATCATATGTGATTATCTCATCTTTACATACTTAGTACATATTTCGTACTGACATCCCCCATGGGGGACCTGCATTCCATGTTGCAGGCAAAGGTACCTCATATCATACACTGCACATGTAGGAGTCAGGATATCCAGCTACTTTTGGTGAGCTCCAGTTTGCTTCGGGGCTTTTCGTGTCATATCCAATCACTTTTGGTATTGTATAGAAGTTAGTTATATGGCGGGGTGTGTCCCGACCTTAGTTAAACTCTGTGTATTGTCTAGAGGCTTTGTAGACCTAATGTACATTCAAGGTGGTGTTTTGTTAATAAATATGATGGCTCCAACAGCCAAGTATTGTATATACATATATATGTGTGCTCTAGCTTATATAGGTGATTATTTTCTTTTATATGCGACATGATGCTGTCCGAATTTTGGATTGTCATAGAGGTATGCATCTCCTCATTTACGGTTGCCAGTCCGCCCCAATAGGGTTTGAGGCGTGACAGTGGCAATCCAAGTTAGATGAAATAAGCCACTAAAATCATGCCATGTAAGTAGGCGACATGTTCTAACCAATCAAATTAGAGATTTTCACCAAAAGAATGTGATTGGTCAATTTCAAACCAACCAATCAAATCACACAATTGCTTTGCCCCTACAACTATAAATAGAGCTCCTCATAACTCACAAATAGAGGATTTGGGGAGAAACAAGAAGCAAGAAGAGAGCTCGTGGATCAAAACCATAATTTCTCTGCAAGTTATAAGTTTCAAACTATCAAGCTCAAGACCAAGTTCAAGATCAAGAACGAAGGAAATTTTGTTCAAGATCAAGTTACTTGTTCATCTTTCGTGGCAACCATCCAAGTATTTGCGACGAACTAACATACAAATTCAAGTCCGGAGACGAAGATTCAAGATCAAGCTACTCAATCCCTTGAATCCAAATTAAGTTCAAGTCCAAGTTCATATTACTTTAAAGAATCAAAGGATTATTTTTAGAGTTGTAACACTTACTACATTTGAAATAAAAGATTACACTTTGTTACTTTAATTTTTCTGTCTTAATTATTGTTTTCTTGACTTAGAAAAATTTGTTAGCTACAAATTTTGGCACGCCTAGTGGGACCTTCTCTACCTCTCATATCTTTTTATTAATCATCCTATTTAAGAATACTGAAATGGCATCCAAGAATTTTTACTCCAAATCTATTGTTGCTAAGGCTTCCTACTCCAAATTTTCTGCGGAAATAGATAACATACTTGATGCTACCATGGAAAGTGTGGGGGCCATTACTAGGATCAAAGAAAACTTACTAGGACAATAAACACTTGAAGTGTCTTCCGTATCAACTCCTACATTTGACTTCAATCTTCAAAGGGGTAAGATTTTTTCCCAATGAGTTGGAAAAAGGAGAGAATATCACTGAGATCATTGAAAAGACTTTAGCTCGACTTAGTTCATATAAGACTAAGGACCACACCATACATGAATATGATCATGCTTTGATCACTAAGTCTGTTCCAGTTACTCCACGTGAACTGTGTTACTCAGATTTTAGTCTAAGGGAAAATCCATGCTTTAATCTTTCATTTTCAGTGGTTATCCAAGCAATGGTGACTAACACCTCAACTATGGAAGAACAACTTGGAATTTTGTCTACGGTGATTGAAGGCCTAACAAAATATGTGCAAGATCAGGATAATCGAATTATCAAGTTGACAGATAGAGTTGAAAGTATTATAGAGGGAGGCTCACGCCAAGCATCTGGGAAGTTTCTGATGAAACAAGACAAAGGAGATTCAACTGCAAAGCAAAGGGATGTTGCTGATAAACTGCAAGTATCTACTAATGGGTTAATCCCAATTCACCAACTGAAGGACTTTATTATAGGAACCATTAAAGATAAATATGATGTTTCTTCCAAACCATCTCTTACATATGCCAAGCCATATACTTTAAGAATAAATGGTTTGAAGATGTCTGTAGGTTATCAACCTCCAAAATTCCAATAATTTGATGGTAAAGGAAACCCAAAGCAACATATTGCAAACTTTGTTGAAACATACAACAATGCTGGAACTTATGGAGATTATCTTGTAAAACAGTTTGTGCGCTCTTTACAAGGAAACACATTTGATTGGTATACTGACCTCGAGTCTGGTTCAATTGATAGTTGGGAACAACACGAACATAAATTTCTCAATCATTTCTATAGCATGAGACATATTGTAAGTATGATTAAACTTACCAATATGCGCCAACGAGAAGATGAACGTGTCATTGAGTACATCAATCGATGGAGGAATGCGAGTCTTAATTGTAAAGACAGACTTACTGAGGTTTCTAGGATAGAAATGTGTATTCAAGGGATGCATTGGGGACTTCGTTACATCCTACAGGGCATCAAACCTAAGTCATTTGAAGAACTTGCCACACACGCTCATGATATGGAGTTAAGTATGTCCTCAAGTGGAAATCAAGGACCACCTATTTATGAGCCGCGAAAAGAAAAAGACAAACAAGAAGTGAAGAAAGAGGGCAAGTTTGTGCCAAAATCTGAAAGTAAAGAGGCGATGAATTTTAATGCCACACCATTGAGGGTCACCACAAAGCTAAGTAAAAAGCAAAGTATGTAAACCACATCTTTTCAGAATAACGCTAGCAAAAAGTTGACTTTAAAGGAGATGCACGCAAAAGAGTATCCATTCTTGGACTCGGATGTCCCAATAATTTTTTACGAGCTCCTTTCATATAAACTCTTTGAGTTACCTGAAATGAAGCGTCCAGATGAAGATGGAAAGACTAGTGATCCAAATTACTACAAATATCATCGATTGTTGGGTCATCCCATAGAAAAGTGTTTTATCTTTAAGGAAAAGGTCATGGACTTGGCCCGCGAAGGAAAGATATTGCTCGAAGATGAGAAGGAAAGTTCAAATCAAGTATCAGTCACTTTTGGTTCACTTGATCCCATATTTTTTTACAACTTTGTTGAAGTGCATGAATGTGATAATGTCCTAAGTAAGACCCCACAAAACATGATTAAATTTGGTGAATTTGAACCCATCGATATTAGCAAGCCATTTTCTCTTCCTATGATGAATGAAGTAATAGTAAAGAAGGAATCATTACAAGAAAGTCGATCCCTTATTGACCACATTGATGATGAAGGATGGATCTTGGTGACTCAATGAATACACTGTAAGATGAGCTCAAAAAAAAGCCGAGCAAACAAGCAACAAGAGGAAAGATGGTTAAAAAACCCCAAAGAAAAATGGCAGAGAAAAAAGTGAGAAAAATAAAAGTTGAGAAGAATTATCGTTCAAAGCCCGTTACCCAGCCATGTTGGATGAATTATTTTCGAGTTGGTTTCGTGAAGAAATACCTTATATTGGAATCAAGGCCTTGTGTTGTAATATTGATAAAGAAGAGGCAATAACGGGAGACTCGTCATTGCCTCTAGTCCTTCCAGATAAAGAAATCGTTAATCCTCTTTCTGAGAAAGTGAACACTTGTGATGCAAAGATAACATTCACTGATGATGACTTCTTGTTGGGTGAGATATCACACAATCATCCCTTGTATATGGCTGGCTACGTATGTGAGCACAAAGTGAAAAAAATTATGATTGATGATGGTTCTAGAGTCAATATTCTCCCAATTCACATTGTAAAGAAGCTTGGAATCTTGATGGATGAATTGTCTGAATGTCATCTTATGATTCAGGGATTCAATCAAGGGGGGCAAAGAGCCATAGGTTCTATCAAGCTGGAAGTCAACATGGAGATATATGTTCGAACGTATTGATGTATGTGATTGACGCAAAGACCTCATATAATATCTTATTGGGAAAGCTATGGATACATGATAACAAAGTAGTCATGTCCACCTACTATCAATGCTTTAAGTACTTTGAAAATGGAGTACAAAAAAAGGTAGTTACCGACGATAAGCCTTTTACTGAAGCAGAAGCCCATTTTGCAGATGCAAAATTTTACTTAAAGAAACACATCCAAAAGAAGGTAAATGTTGGTGATGTGGTTCCTATAAGAAAGGTTGACATTGAGAAGAAGAATGATGAGAATTGGGAAAGGAAAAGTTAATGGTTAAAAAGAGCCTAATGTTTTCTGATGCGAACAAGTACCCGAGATCAATGCTATATTATCAAGTAAGAAGGTGGCTCCAATTATCCATTATATCCCAAAGGAAAAGAAGGTTGAAGTGCAATCATATGAATTACATCAAAATGCGTTAGAAGGGTTGAACTTTCCTATTAAGCAAATTGATGTAATCAAGTTGCCTTTAAGATCGGCGGAAGGTTTTTTCAAGTCATCTAATCTTGATCCACATAAAGTATTTTTTAAAAAGCGTATGAATGAGGGTTTTGACCCAAACGCCTATAAGTTATTGGCAAAAGTTGGATACAATCCCGATAAATCCTCTAAACTAGGGAAGCTCCCACCTGAAGCACAAGGAGGGCCAAACCATGGTCTAAATACTACTTAGAGGATGATGATAGATAAAGGGTATGCTTTCAAACAATCGCGTGAAGGTTTGGGTTACCAAAAACCATCACCGATCCGTATATCCATAAATAGGGCGTGTGTGAACTACATTACCCCTAAGAATGATTTTGTACCATCTAACAAAAAGTTTTCTGTGTTTGATCAGCTCACCGACCTAAGTATAAAAACTTCGGTGTTTGATAGGTTGGGACCAATGAAGAAGAAATATAAATGCCAAGGAAATGATAGAAGGATGGAAGAACGTGTTTATGCTAAAGAGCCTAAATTTCACAAAAATTGCTCCAGTTTGATTCCTTCTAGAATGAGACGAGAAACAAAAGTCTTAGTTTCATGTGGAGATGTCCTCAAAGCAAGAAATCATACTATAGTTCATACTAAGGAGTGTGAAAAAAATGTAGAAAGTGTAGGATCATCATTCCACATCACAATATGTGACAAGAAGGGTACTCTCCCTCATGTAAAGATCGAAGATGATTTCATTGATATCAACACATGTCATCACATATCTTTCAATGATGGTAATACTCAAGAAGTTGAAGATGCTAAATATGCACCACCTGAACTTGAGGAAGGGGTGAAGAACACTGTCGATGCATTGAAGGAAGTTAATCTTGGGACTCATGAAGATCGAAGGCCTACATATATAAGCACCTTACTGGATAAAGATGAGGAAAATAAGTATGTTGAGTTGCTTATGGAGTATAAAGATGTATTTGCTTGGAGCTACAAAAAAATTCCAGCATTGGATCCTAAAATTATAGTTCATCGCCTTGCTATGAAGAGAGGTGCCTGAGTTGTTAAGCAGGCTCAACGTCGGTTTAGACCTTAGTCCCTTTGATTGAAACTGAAGTTAAAAAGCTCATCGAAGCAGGTTTCATTCGAGAAGTTAAGTATCCCACGTGGATTTCAAGCATAGTACCTGTAAGAAAGAAGAATGGTTAAATTCGAGTTTGTGTTGACTTTAGGGATCTTAATAATGCATGTCCTAAAGATGAATTTCCTCTCCCGATAACCAAACTTATGATTGATGCCACAACTGGATATGAGGCAATGTCTTTTATGGATGGTTCATCGGGATATAATCTGATTCGGGATATAATCAGATTCGTATAATCAGATTCGTTGGTGCTACTTACCAACGAGCTATGAAGAATATTTTGATGATATTCTTCATAAGAATGTTGAGTTCTACGTTGATGACTTAGTGGTGAAATCAAGAAAAAGAGATGACCACTTACATGATCTGAGAATGGTATTCGAACGACTTCGAAGATACCAACTCAAAATGAACCCTCTGAAGTGTTCTTTTGGAGTTGCTTTTGGAAAGTTCCTTAGCTTTATTGTTCGTCATCTCAGGATTTAAATTGATCAAGATAAGGTAGATGCTATTTTGAAGATGTCTGAGCCTAAAGATATTCACGAGCTGAAAAGTTTGCTAGGAAAGTTGGCATATCTTAGAAGGTTCATTTCAAACCTAACTGGGAGGTGTCAACCATTCAGTCGTCTTATGAAGAAAGATGTCCTTTTTGAATGGGACCTAGCCTGCACCAATGCTTTTGAGAGTATAAAGTCTTATCTAATGAAGCCTCCAGCGCTCGTAGCTCCAATACCTGAAAAGGCATTGATATTGTATATTGCGGCACAAGAAAGATCAGTAGGGGCACTTCTAGCACAACAAAACCATGAAGGAAAAGAAAATGCCCTTTATTACTTGAGTATGATGATGACACCAAATGAGATAAAGTATTCATCTATTGAGAAGTTGTGCTTGGTCCTTGTATTCTCAATTCAGAAAATGAAGCATTACTTTCAAGCTCATGTTGTACGACTCATCTCAAGAGCGAATCCTATCAAGTTTGTCATGTCCAAGCTGGTCTTAAGTGATAGACTAGCAAGGTGGTACCTACAATTCCAACAATTTGAAATTGTATATATCTCTCAAAAGGCAGTGAAAGGACAAGTGCTGGCAGATTTCTTGGCCGACCATCCGATTCCACATGATTGGAATTTATCTGATGGACTACCCAATGAAGATGTTATGTTTGTAGAAATCCAATCTCCTTGGAAGATCTACTTTGATGGCTCTGTACATCGTGAGGGAACTGGTGCTGGAGTAGTGTTTATCACTCCCAATGAGGAAGTTTTGCCATATTCCTTCACTTTAACATGATGTTGCTCTAATAATGTCGTTGAATATCAAGCACTCATAATTGGACTCGAAATGGCTGTCGATATGAAACAATTACAATTGCAAGTCCTTGGAGATTCCAAGTTAGTGATCAATCAAGTTTTGGGTAGCTACAAGGTCAAGAAGCTTGAGTTGCTTCCTTATTGTGATTATGCTCAGAAGTTAATAAGTTGGCTTGGAGAGGTTACTATTCAACATGTCCCTAGGAGAAAAAACAAAAGGGTTGATGTATTGGCAACTTTAGCTTCTGCATTGGTATCTCCTGATCAAATGCAAGTCATCATTTGCCAAAGATGGGTAGTACCACCAAATGAAAATGTAGAGGAAGTTGAACAAGTTATCACTGCTTCTGAGGCCGAGATTGAAGACTGGCGGCAACCAATAATTAATTACTTGTGTTATGGAATTTTACAAGAAAGCCCTCGAAAGAGAACAAAAATCCGATGATGAGCCCCTCGCTTTCTTTACTATAAGGGTACACTCTATAGGTGATCATTCGATGGAGTACTCTTACGATGCTTGGGCACAGATGAGTTTGTTTAAGCTATGCAAGAAGCTCATTCTGGAGTGTGTGAGGCACACCAGTCCTGCCCTAAGCTTCATTTTTCATATAAAAAGGATGGGTTACTATTGGCAGACTATGGTGAAAGATTTCTTAGATTAGGATCGAAGGTGTAAAGCTTGTGAATTTTATGCAAATTTCATACATCAACCCCCAGAGGTATTACACCCGACTGTTGCTTCATGGGCTTTTGAGGCATGGTGTTTGGATTTTGTCGGACCATTATCGAAGTCTTTTGGTGGACATTTGTACATCCTAGCTACAACTGATTATTTTTCAAAATGGGCTGAAGTCGTTTCTCTGAAAGAAGTAAAGAAAGAGACTATGGCAAACTTCATTCGAGTCAATATTATCTATTTCTTTGGCATTCCTAGATATATACTGATAGATAATGGTAAGCCATTTGATACTAAGTTGATGACCAAGATATGTGATCTTTTTGTCTTCAAGCAACGCAACTCCTCAATGTATTATACTACTGCTAATGGCCTTGCTGAAGCACTGAACAAGACACTCTGTAACTTGTTGAAGAAGGTCATTTTAAAATATTCAAGAGGTTGGCATGATAGAATGGAAGAAGTTCTTTGGGCATATAGAATAACGTATCGCACTCCAATACAAGCAACTCCTTATTCACTTGTTTATGGAATTGAAGCAGTTTTGCCACTTGAGCGTCACATCCCATCATTGCGGTTTGCTATTCAATAAGGACTTACTGATGAAGAAAATGCTCGGTTACGCCTTGAAGAATTGGAGGTTTTGGATGAAAAGAGGCTAGATGCTCAACAAAGCTTGGCATGTTATCAATCTCGCCTCTCACGATCTTTTAATAAGAAGGTACGCCTTAGATGCTTTCAAGTGGGTGACCAAGTTCTTATTATAAGAAGGATCATTATCACCTCTCGTCGATCTGGAAGTAAGTTCTCAGCTAAGTGGGATGGGCCATATGTCGTACAAGAAGTATACTCAAGTGGTGCTTACAAACTTGTTGACTCGGAAGGTTTACGTATTGGCCCCATCAATGGAAAGTTCATAAAGAGATATTATCCTTGAAGAAAAAAAGAATGATCCTTAAGGCACGAGCCTAAACTGCATATTACTCCTGGCCCGCAAAAGTATAAATTGTGTACGGACCAAAAACAAAGAGTCCGGTAGGTTGAAAATCTCGAAAGAGGTAGCCTAGGCAAAAGTTAGGAAAAAAAATAAATAAATAAATAAGCAAATTTATTGCTCTTTCAGAACTACGTTATGACTTGATCCTCTTCATTGAGGTATGTAGGCGCTTAGAGTTTCATTATAAGTTCAGTTTCATAAAAAGAAAAAAAAACTTCTCATAGTCCGAGCGTTCACGTTCCAAGTTATGAGTTCTCTATCACAAGATGCGTAAAGCTGAAAAAATGGATAAAAACAGAACCTGAGCTGACTTCAAAATATTATTTAGAACGATCCAAATGCTCTACAATCTTGAATTTTGGATATGTTTTAGATTTTGAAGTCTATTTCATGGAGGATTAAGTGGATTTCGATTTCAGTACTCCTACACCAAGATATGATATTTTTGGTGTAGTAGCGCAAACCTGAAAATATCTGTCTGACAGCATGTAAACTTGACTTCAAAATATTATTTAGAACGATCCAAATGCTCTAAAATATTAAAATTTGGATATGTTTTAGATTTGGAAGTCTAGTTCATGGAGGATTAAGCGTATTTTGATTTCAGTACTCCTACGCCAAGATATGATATTTTTGGTGTAGTAGCGCAAACCTGAAAATATCTGCCTGGCAGCATGTAAACTTGACTTCAAAGTACTTTTTAGGACGATCCAAATGCTCTAAAACTTTTAATTTTGGATATGGTTTATATTTGGATTAATCGAAATTTTATTTAGGTACTCCTACATCAAGATATAATATTTTTTTGATGTAGTCGCACAAATTTGAAAATGTTTGCCTGACAGCATGTAAACTTGATTTCAAAATAATTTTTAGAACGATCCAAATGCTCTAAAATCTTGAATTTTGGATATGTTTTATATTTGAAAGTCTAGTTTATGGGGGATAAAGAAGATTTCTACATAAAGATATAATATTTTTTGGTGTAGTCATGCAAATCTGGAAATGTCTATTCAACAGTAGCTAAACTTGACTAAAAAAAAAATATTTGGAACAACCCGAATGCTCTAAAATTCTGAATTTTTGGTATGTTTTAATCAAAAAGCCTGATTTTTGTAAAAAAAAATAGATATATCAAGTAGCACATTATTTTGGTATTCTAGTCTCTAAATACAAATTCTCTACCTTAAAAACACAAGGTGTTAAACAACGAAACTTGGATCAAGTTGAGGCTTAGTACGATATCATCGATGCATTATAAGTAAATGATTTTGGGAGATAAAAATCAAAAGAAGTATTGAAAAGAGTACGTAACATAAATCCAAGTGGAAGGAATTTAATAATGTTACTGAATTCAACTAATCAGACAAAACAGATGGAAAGAAAGCAAAAAGGTTGGAAAATAAAGAATGACATCTCCTAAAGTTACTCTAAACACAACTTATAATTAACTAAATCCTGGAGAGAATCCTCTAAGACTTTCTTCTTCTGATCAACATCATTTGAGGCATTTTGAGTTCCAAGGAAATGTCAGCACACTTGTTGAACTCTTCTTCGGCAGAAGAGACTTTGGATTCAATTTTCCTAACTTCTTCTTTGGCGGTATCTCGGAGGGATTTCAACTTCTTTACCTTCTTTCTTCCCTTCTCAAGAGATTGGAAAGAAACAGATAGTTCTTCAGATTTCTCATCTCTTTTCTTCATCACAAGTTCAAGATGCTCCTTGGCCTTTATATATGACTCTGACTTTTTAATTTCTTCGGCCTTATCAACAAGGGTCGACCGTTCTTGATCATAGGAAGTGGTAAGATCGAAGAAAGACTCCAATAAATTCTATAAAGGAGAAATATCTACACCCATTCCGCTCATGTCCTTAAGTACTACTTGGACCTCATCTGCAAGAGAAGAAGCACGGTCCGCAGTAAGACTTTCTAACTTTGTGCGAATGCTGGCCCATACTTTCATAACAAATTCCCTTTTCAGCTCGGATATAATCTTCCTTCCATCAAAAACAGACATGGATATTGCTGGTTGTTTGTGGAAATCTGAGTCTGCACTTGTTTTAGTTTTCACAATGGGGGTAGAAGTGACTTCTACCTCAAATTTTAAGGCAAAATGTGCTTTTATAGAGTCTGGTCCAGCAACAGATTCGCCACTGGCTTGTGGTCTACTGCAATGAGGAGCATCCAGTATGTTGACATTTTTCAACTATAAAAAGAAAAAGAAAAAAATAATTAGTGAAATAATTGGACAAACCATAGAGCAGAGGAGAGAGCTTGAACCATTACCTTTTTTATAGTTGTCAGTGTCCTAGAAGAACTAATATTATCACTAAATCTCTACCATGTGCAAATTAGCATTTGATGGTTCTTCTAAGGACGGTCTCATTTTTTTCCAACAATGATCTTCATGGCTGCTAGCACTCTCATCTTCAGATAGATGCTTGTTGGGAACTTGATGAGGCAGGATTGTCATTTGTTCTTCTTGATCTTCTTTATGCAAAGGTTCTTTAATCATTTCTACAACTTCCTTGGACTGCAACATGAGAGGCTTGTGCACAACTAATGCCTCTTTCTCACATTCTTGAAAGGCATCAATGTTAGGCCCCATGACACTCACTAGAAATTGTATGTGATCTTCTAGAACACTCTCATGCACCTTTTCCCACCAAACTTTATAATTGGATGATAAAAATGTCTTTAAGTTTGTATTACTTTGGGGAAATGTCGCCTTCACCATGGATTTAGCCAACACACAAATACATGCAAGTCTCGGTCCATCTTCTAACGAAGCCTCTCGTAAATCTTGGTCTAGTAAGCTAGGGGGATCTTGGAAAAAGCCAAATTAGCGGCTAAATCTGTGGGGACTATAAGGCTCAATAATAAAGGCATTCCCATCCCTTAAAGCAAGATAGTTTGAACGAAGGCTTATAAAAAAATTCAACTGAAATTCCTTATCATTTCCATCATCACGGTAGTGATAAGCTTGAGGCCTCTCGAGTAATGTGCCATCCCACTTAATGGCTCATCCTCCATGTATACATTTTCTCGCTTCTTCTTTGTTGTAGTACCTAAAAGCACCTTCGCCAGAATATTCGGCCATGAGGGGATCACTTGGTCCACCTTTTAAAGAAAAATGAGTATTTAGCGGGCCAACCAACCGTATACGTAATGAACTGGGAAGCATGCTCGAACAAGGTCAAGCCACGGACATTCTGATATTGCATTTAGTCCCTTATAAATGCTAGCTAAGACTGGAACCGCAAGGCTAACCCTTCGCCCAATTGCTAAGTGACAAGCAACTCTGAAAACTTCTGGACGGATAACATCTCCTTCCATTGTAGGAAACACAAATGTACATAACTAGCAGGATAAAAAGGCAGCCAAGTATGTATCGTCCTTCTTGTAACTCCTAACTCCTAGCCTATGAAATAAGCCTTCTTCTTTGGATGACCAATTAACTGCCTAGTCGATCTTTCCAGACGGATTGTGAGATAATTTCAGATGAATTGATTTCTTTTCTCTTCTTGGCGGAGGTGGCCCATATTTAAAAGTTTTCTTACACCAAAACTGTGTCCATTTGCTGATGGGAACGCTCGGATTATCACTATTTTCTTCACATAACTGATGGAGAGCATCAATATAATGTTCACAAGTTTTGGGAAGAAACCTTTTCCCCTTTTCATAAGTGCCTGTAAGTTTTGTAACATCCGGAACAACTTTCTCATAAAGACTTCCTGTTATTGGAAGACCTCCAATGGTGTGTAAATCCCAAAGAGACAGGGATATTTCTCCAACTGAGGTAAGCAACGTATTCGTAGAAGGACGCCAAGCTTCACAGAAGGCCTGTAACACATTTGTATTACGGTCGTAAGTAAAGAGTGACCCATATACCGCATAGTAAATCTTTGCATCCTTTAAAGCCTGGTAGCTCCTACTAAGAACATCTTCAGCCCATTCTCAATAGCCAGGAATGTAGTGAAACTCGCCACTAAGCTGAAAAATTGTGCCCTACCTATTCTCTCCATTTATAATTCGGTGTCCCAAGCATGGCAACGTACTAGCAATATTCTTGGTCCGATAATTGGGAGAGCAAAGCATCCATGTCTTAGGTGGACGACTATGGAATTCAAGAGTCCATTGGTCTAAACCAGCTAGATTTTCCAAAGGAGACCATGGAGTAACATATTGTCCAGCCAATGGTGTACCAATAAGTAACTTTGTTTTCACTTCACTATCCTTGTGATCAGATATTATAAGAAATCGCGACTCGGATGACAAAGATGTTGAATCCCTAAAGTACACCATGATTTAAACTTAAAAAAAAAGTATTTCATTAGTAATTACTCAATAGTTCAATAATTATGAACTCTAAATTCAAATATGATCAACTTCAGTTAAAAAAAAAGTTGATCATATAAAGTTATCGAATTGAACAGTGTGACGTTTTCAGTTCAGACAATGTGAAATAGTTGCCTCAAATAATGTAAGGTCTTTGGCTTAAGCAGTGTAAGAGTCTTAGCAATGAACCATGTAAAGTCTCGGCCTCAGACAGTGTAAAGTCTTTGGCTCGGACAAGGAAATATTTTGGTTCGGACTGTGTAAACCCTTCACCTCGGGCAACATAAAGTCTTTGGCTCAGACGGTGTAAAAGTCTTAGTCATAGACTATGTAAAGTTTCTGCCTTAGACGGTGTACAACCTTTGGCTCAAATAAGGCGGCACTTACGACACCCTCCGATGGTGTAAAAGTATTAGCCACAGGCTATGTAAAATTTGTGCCTTAGATGGTGTACAATCTTTGTCTCAAATAAGGTGACACTTACGACACCTTATGCTCAGTTTCTGAGGCCTCAAAATTACGACATTAAAGTGAGGACATTAAACACGATCCTTCACAACATAAGATCGGCATGTCATGTTATGGTAATGCCCTTTATTTTTTTCGTTCCCACAACATAAATATTATTATTTTTGTTGACCTTAAAAAAATGGAAAGGAAGAAGAGAAAGAGAAGAAGCGTATACCTGAGTATAAGTGTATTTTAATCGTCAAAGGTTGATCAAGTTACTCTCTCAATTAAACATGCTGAAAATACACACTATCAGAAGGTTACTAAATACAGAAGACAAAGAGGCAGAATGCTAACCGAGACAATAAATCCACATGATTTCTTTGTCTTTTATTGTTAACCACGTATTCCAACATTCCTTATTATGACACAATGATCAATTAAGGAGCCATAATTCACATGACATGTTACCAAAAACAAAAACTCATGTCATGTTTCATTTTTTTTTTTTGAAAAGTCAACAAAAGAGGCTTTAAAAGTAAAGTTGGTCATTTTCTTCTTACTTAACATTCACAGGAAATGGGACTACATAAAGGCACACATATATAAAAAAGAAAAAAAAAAGAGGTGTTGTTGTTAAAAAAAAATAAAGGGAGGTTCTATCTTACTCTTAACTGCAAAGTTGAATAAATGACTTTGTAATTTTTTTTTTACACAGAAAAGAAAAGCATATATATATATGTGTGATTATGTGCTTAAATATTAAAAAATTATTAGCATTGAGGAGCTGTATCAAAAAGACTAAATGGATGAATGGAGTTTTTTTCCATCTACGGCTAAGCATTAAATTATTATTTTTTTTTCTTTTGTCATTTTGCACAAAAGAAGAAGTATGGACGTTGCACAGTAGTGTGTGTGTGTATATATATATATACATACATATATATACATACATACATATATATATATATATATATTATTGTATATATATGAAGGACATTCAAGAAACTTACAACGTTGCTGGTTGTCAAAAGTCTCAGCTAATTGTTGAATAGTTTCAAAAAGGCTAGCAACTATTTATAGTAAAAAAAAAAAAAGAGTTTTACAATAATAGTAGTATTCTAGTTCAATACAAATATAATAATGATAAATCAAATATCTTTTTTTGGATAGAAACAAAAAGTATTTTATTTCCTATCAAAAATCTTTCAAAGCTTATCAAGAGCTTTAAAGATAATGGTAAAAAAAAAAAAGGATGTGGACCCAACTTTACAAGTAGTAAATTATCATTTCACTACTAATAAAATTTTTGCATGTGAAAATTTTCAACTCAGCTATTTATTTACTCCCTCCGTTTCATTTTAATTTATATACTTTGATCGGATACGGAGTTCAAAAAAATATTCTTGTGAAATGTTGTGACTACTTGAAGCCAAATAAGCAAGTATTTACTACGTACAAGACAACCAAAAAAAATATTATTGTCTTAATTGTACTTCAAGTCTAGTCCATCTATTTTTATTTTTTTATTTTTTATTTTTAAAATGAAAAAAAATAAAAAAAATTGAATTTGACAAGTCTTGAAGTAGGGGGCATTTGTGAGTATTGAAATTTTATTAAATTTAAATTCACATATTTATTTGAACTATATTAAATTTAAGAAATAGCCCAAATAATATTATTAATATAATTGGGTTAATTATTTAATCTCAAATATATGAGGTCTGGTCTTTAATATGAGATGGCAATCCATATTAAATGAAATAAGCCACTAAAAACATGGCATGTGGCAATATTATATGGCAATCCAAGTTAAATGAAATGAACCACTAAAAGCATGGCATGTGGCAATCCAAGTTAAATGAAATGAGCCACTAAAAGCATGGCATGTGGCAATCCAAGTTAAATGAAATGAGCTACTAAAAGCATGACACCTGTCAATATTAGGTGGCAATCCAAGTTAAATGAAATAAGTCACTAAAATCATGCCATGTAAGCAGGTGACATGTTTTAACCAATCAAATTAGAGCTTTTCACCAAAAGAATGTGATTGATCAATTTCAAACCAACCAATCAAATTACACAATTGCTTTGCCCCTCCAACTATAAATAGAGCTCCTCATAACTCACAAATAGAGGATTTTGGGAGAAACAAGAAGCAAGAAGAGAGCTCGTGGATCAAAACCCTAATTTTTCTGCAAGTTATATGTTTCAAACTATCAAGTTCAAGATCAAGAACAAAGAAAATTTTGTTCAAGATCAAGTTACTTATTCATCGTTCGTGGCAACCATCCAAGTATTTGCGATGAACTAACATACAAATTCAAGTCCGAAGACGAAGATTCAAGATCAAGTTACTCAAGCCCTTCATTCCAAATTAAGTTCCAAGTCCAAGTTCATATTACTTTGAAGAAGCAGAGGATTATTTTTAGAGATTGTAACACTTACTATATTTGTAATAAAATATTACACTTTGTTACTTCAATTTTTCTGTCTTAATTATTGTTTTCTTGACTTAGAAAAATTTGTCATCTACAGTGTCACTCCACTCTTAATTGAGGTCAGTATCCTTATTTAATTTTTTAGCATTATGAATTATTTGTAAAATTTGGCACTTTATCAGTTGACGATAATGAGATAGAACTGAGAACAACGTAGACCTCACTATAAAAAGAGAACCTAAACCCTAATTGACGTATGATTTGATTTTCTAAAAAAAAATTTGTAGCATATTTTACCTGCCAATTCTTGATTATGATTCTTGTGTATGCATTAAAAATTGTAGTCATAAATGGAATAGGAACAGTAAGGCTGGTGGGTGTTGATTGTTTACAAATGGTATATTGATGAAAATTATTGTGATATTTAAGTAAGGGTGTAGACTATATTAAAAGTGTGAATAGAAATATTATTTGAATTTTTTATTTTTTTATTAAAAGTCTCTCTTTTAGATAAAATTATCCTTTTACTATTTTTTTAATATTTAAATATTAATTAAATATTTATAATTTTTCTTATTAGAAGTCATAGAATTAATAACGACTAATACATTTTTCATTAGTTTAGGAATTCTAAATCAACTAAAGTTTATTTTAACAAGATTTGAAAAATATAGAAGTAATAATATAAAAGTTTTAGAATAAGAAAAATACAAGAAGTACCAAATTTTTAAAAGTTTTAAGCAAGTAATCAATGATTTTCTATAGATTTCACTTTTAAAATAAGGAAAGATTTTAAATATAAAAAAAACATAAAAAATAATAATCGTATTTACACAAAAATGTTAATCCATTAATCACTTGAAACTTCTGTTAGTAACATATTTATGTGCTTACAATAAAACATATGTTATGTTCACATTATATTAAAATATGAAAGATCTTTGACGAGTGATTTGAACTTTTTGCATTTTATAAAAATCAAATCATCTAACTTTAAATAATTAAAGATTTCAAATTAAAGGTTACACGTGCGAGGACGTGCAATTATACTAGTAATATATTAAAGTGTGAAGACCTCTAGAAAAGTGATTTAAACTTTTTGTCCTTCGTTAAAAGACCCTTCTTTAGACAAAACTGTCTTTTTACTATTTCTTTAATTATTATTTAATTATTTTTATTATATTAACTAGACTCCTAAAATATATGGGACTCCTAAAATATATGGAAGGAGAATCAATTAATATTTTTCCTTATACTGATCAATTAGAAAAAAATACTCCTAAAATAGATCTCTATTAAGGAAATACTTCTATAAATATTAAGATGCACGTTAAACTACCGAAGAAATCAATTTATTTATCGGGATTCAACATATGTGTATATATATAGCTTCTTTGTTTTCATTCATGTCATTTTTTAGGGTCAAAATTTTAGCTCACACAAGAATTATTTTTATCAAAATTAAAGATTTGTAATCACTATTGTATTATTTTGTTGTAGTTTACAAGTTGCAGATGAATTTATAGGTGGTAGATGAATGTCGGTCAATTTTGAAGATTTTTTAGGTAAAGGTTAGATTTAATTGTATTATTTTTATACCTATGTTTTGAGTTCTTTTTTTTTTTTTTTTTGCATAAAGGTTAAGTTTAGTTGTATTATTTTGATATCTCTATTATCGTTTATTTTTTTACAGTTTACAGATGGTAGATGACTATCAGACGGCTTTGAAAAAATTTGTGTAATTATATTGTTTTGATATCTCTATCATCGTATTGTTTTGTTGCAGTTTACAAATGGTAGATGAATGTCGATCGGCTTGAACAATTTTATTTTAAAGATTAGGTTTAATTAAATAAATTCTCCAAAAGATGTTGAATTTAATTATTGTATATATTTTTATTATTTAGACAAATATCCTATTTAATATAACATTTGAACTCAATAAAGTGATATATGGAGAGTAAAAAACCCTCCCTCAATGTATTTTGTTCCATAAATATTTGCAATAGCCGCCTAAGTGACTTTGGTACCGCAGTTGTTGTTCAAGTGTCAATAGTTACATTGCTCCACCTGACTTGTATTTACTTTGGTGTTTTGTACTTAGAATATTATGACAACAAATATTTCTGCTAATATGGGAGCAATTGCTTCTAAGGCAAAACTAATTGGAGCAGTCTTTGAGGTTGAAGTGCATATGAACTTTTGAAAGTTTCAAAAAATCAAAGGTCTATCTTTTTTTTTTCCTTTATTTATTTAATCATGACTTAGTTTTGAATATACTATTAACCTTATTTTGGTATAGTCATTATTAGTTCGTCATTATGTTTACTTTTGTTCCTTTTTGTTGGTTGTAGATGGCATTGATTGTTCTGCGGTCAATCATGTAGCGGGAAATCAACAACTACAACTTGTTTAGTTGAAGCACTTGGACGAACGGATCCAGAACCATCAGTTAGAACTATTATTGAAACTTCATTTCATCTTATTTGCAACCAAAGTTACATGAACATGACCGAGGAAAAGAATTTGTCAAAGGATAGTATAGTTATAGTGGATTCTCTTGATAGCATCAAGGGCCATTGTCGTGCCCCATTTTTCTCACGAAAAGCAAGATTCGACGTACCAACTCTTTCTTGAGATTGTTTAAGGAGAGTGAAAAGTCGCCACCTAACGTATTAAGGTGCATTAGGAAATCATTCTAGGCTAACTACGAGTTTATTTTGTTATTTAGTGTTAGTTCACCAAAAATTCGGATAAGAATTCAAATTATCTCGAAAGGAAGGTGTTAAGACACCTTTCGAGGTCCACAAATGTGGTTCCCAGTCGAATTCATATTTTACGTGGGAATTCTATGAGATAAAACAAAGGTCACTACTTTATTATTAACTTAATGTTAACTAAGTGATAAGTAATTAATAAACAAACATGTTATTTGGTTATTCCTATTTGATAATTACCTAAATGATAAACAACACAAGAATTAATAAAAGAACAATAAAAACGAGAAAATAAGAATGACACAAATTATAGCAAAGGGAACTTCTTAAATAAACTAACTACCCCGAATAGATAAGCAAATAAAATAAAAGAATAAAATCAAAAAGTCGAACCAAGAAAATGTTTTTGATTTCATTCGGATCAAAACCCCAACTTGTTAATCATTATCCGATCCACTAGCCGGCAGCCGAATTCTTAGACAAGTCACAATGTCATACGTCATGTAATATATGTTGGATATCATCACTTCCGAATGACGACTCTTCCTCCACCTAGGCTGGTTGTCAAATCTAAAAACGTTCTAAAAAGAAAGGATAAAACTAACGCCTCTAGAATGCCTATCGTTCCAACCTATCGTCCAAGAGGCATTGGACTTTACTATTTTGAATTTGTGAGCTAGACAAATAAAGCTAGGTTTCCTAGTTGTACTCAAAGCGTGTAAAACAAATAGGACATCAAGTAGCACATAATAGTCTCAAGAAACTTCTTGGTTAAAGAAACTTCTTGGTTAATCAAGAAGTGATTAAGGTGATTAACATGGCAAAGGCAAATAATAATTTATTTTGAGATAATTAACCTGTAGGCATGATATCGAAGTGCCAATTAATATGATGGAATGAAAATGACGAAACGTGAATCGCCATGTCAAAATTCGCTATAATAAGTGTTGAGGATTAAATGTCAAAGTCCACCTTATATTGTTGAAGATTATTTCTCAAAAATTGAAACTGTCTTTGAATGTTGCAAAATTTGAGTTACAGAAAATCATTGTTTGAGACGGAACCGAATTTCATAGTTATTGCAAAAGCATTTCAGTTAAAATTAATGTCGAAAAATACTAAAAAAAAAAAAATTGATTTAATATGCTGGAATTACTTTGAATGCTGAAAAATGAATTAATACGTGGGAAATAGAGTTTTAGCTTCTCAAAATGCTATTTAAAGGCCAAAAAGTATTGAAGACCTTATTTAACAAGCTACAAATTAATAAAATAGGCTGAAAAACAAAATGTCAAAACTGACTTTTAGCTAAACATGTTGAACATTATAAACAGAAAAATTTCTAAACATGTTGAACATTATATAAACAGAAAAACAGATATGCTGAAAATGACTTTAAAAATGCGGTAAAATGAAACACTAAAGTTGATCACTAATTTTATACATCGTGGGTTAAATTAACAAGCTTGACTTTAATTTAAGATGTCGAATATAAGTTAAAATCCTAAAAAGCAAGATTTCTAAGAGAATCAATTGATAAACCATAAATTAAGTTTACCTAAGCGATTCACGTATTAATAAATCCTAGGTTGCTTGCCCAAGTGATTCATATAGTAGATAATAACCATAAACCTAAGTTGTGTTTGCCTACGTGCATGTAAAGCACATACACCCCGCCCCAAGCAGTCCCCATAAATTTATTATTACACCGAGATTTACAAAAGTTATTACAACACAATGAATTAAGGTAAATAACAAAATAAAGGAAAAGGAATGGGCAACCCCCTCCCCAATACCCAACGACACTTCAAATCCCCGAAACTGTCTATTTACATCTGGGAGACAATATGTAGTAGCAGTACAAGCGAAAATATAACACAGACATAGCAAGCAAACACCGAATAATACCTATAAACATGTTTACTAGCATCATCATATAAGGTATAAAGGAAATTAGTCGACAGGGACTTATCGATTGATGATAACGGGTAAAAATAAGAAAATCAAATAATATCAAAAGTCAGACACGAATTCCCACGGACAGATTGAGACCAAAGCTCCAAAGGTAAAATGCAACTCAGAAAAAGAAATCAAGTAACTTTTTTTTTGCTTAAAGCTTTTGTACGAGAGAGTGTAGAGATTGTCCGTCTTCTCGAAGAATGAGAAGGGTTGTCTCAAAGAAAATGATTAAGAAATATTCAGGGAATCAATCAAGAGGAAAAAAGAAAAGGAAATAATAATCCAATCCCATCAATCAGTGAAATATTTTCCTTTAAAAGAGAGGGGAATTATAATCAAGTGTGATTTTTTTTTTCAAAACAAAATTTGTCTATAAGTGATAATATTTTCATCAATCAGTTAACTAAATCAAAAGAAAATGAGACATTCATGAAAATTAATCACGAAGAATCCTTTCCTTAATTAACGTAATTAGATAAAAATCAAATAAACAGATTACGATCGAATTAAATAACCAAGTAAAAAATATATATAAAAAGCAATGAAATAAAGAAGACAATCAATCAAGAGATTTTTCAAATGATAAGACAAGAAAAATCAATTTTACCAAAGAATATGTCGATCTGCCACACATTACCTGATAATTTGCACAAGTCAAGGATTTTAAAATCACCATAATTAGTGTTCAAAAGAGGTTGTCATTAGTTAGGCCATTAACAAGAACAGAAAAAGTCACTTAGACTATCACAATTCATCACAACAGATAAGACCTTATACTGATCAAGTCTCATAATCTCGATGAACAAGATCAGTACAAATGATTCAGCGGGAACTGGTAATCAACGAATGAAGGAACACAAACACAAAATTAAAGTTCACCAAAATGTTTTTCACATGCAGCAGTCTAAAGGAACTAATAAACAAGCCGAAACCACAATCACGTTTTCACAAATTTCAATCCAGGACATCAAGCAACACAGACAACAAAAATTAATCTGTAACAAGAATCAAACCCGAAATACGTAGTGGACCTCGTTGGTTGTCAACTCCAACGAGGAGGTGACGAAAAGTGCGGGCGTAAAGAGTTGCGGCTCGAGGCGGATCGTTGCTGGTTGGAGTCAGATGGACTGTTTTGGTGACGTGGGGAGGCAGCGGCGACACTGGTGGAACTTTCGGCTAGTGATGGCTGGCGGATCGGCTGAAAAAGGAGATAGTGAAAGGCGTCGGCATCAGCAGATGCGGATCGCCGGAGCATGGGGTCTCCTGGTGGTTTTAAAGAGAAAGAGGGGGAGAGAAGGGAGGTCGGCTGCTGCTGTTGCTGTCCAGAAGTCGGTGATGCCACTCGGAGAATGGCCGGGTTGCGTCGTCGGTCTCTCCGGTGGTGGCAGGCGGTTTGAAGTGTAGAGGTGAGGGGGGGGGGGGTGCCGATGCGGTTGCTATGCGGATTAGGGTTTGGGTAATTGTTGTTTAAAAGGAGAGGAAAGTTTATCTGATCTCAACCGTTGGATTAACTTCGATCAACGGTTGAGATTAAAATAATTTTAAAAATAGGTCAAAAGTTGGAATTAGATTTTATAGCCAAATTGATGTTAATTTGTACTACAATTGATGCAAATTGAGTACAACAATGGATAGAAATTAAAATACATAGGAGAATAAATTGAAATTGACTGTGAGAAAAATAATAAGACGCCGATATTTTAAAAAATACATTAAAAATTAATTTTACGTAAAATTATTATATAAAATTGTCAATAATAATAATAGATAATATATTTGTAAAAAATGTGAGTTTATATTTACGAAAAAATTTAATAAATTTTAATAAAATAATGTAGAATATTATAAATAAAAAGTAATAAAATAATTTGTATATGTTTAAATCATGAATATGACTTGTCGAAAATTATTTGATACCAAAATAATGTGTAAAAAAAGTTAGCTAATATTGACAAAATAACAGCTTAAGAGAGCATTGGGAGGTCAAAATTGGATGTCAACAACTGCTCCTTCGTTTCTTGAGAATGATGAAAGAATTGTCGAGCAACAAAAGTTGACGTAGTAGTCAATTTTGTCCGACCAAAAAGAGGATTTGTTGGAATGAAAATACAGGCGGATAGTTTTAAAAATAGTGTGACTGGGACTTTTGTTTTAAGTCGCCTACATATCTTTGGTTTTATAAGAATCAAGTCGTATGTAGTTCTAGATTTAGGAATGAACAATATTTCTAAAGAATGTTAATGATAGAGAATAGGGGCGTCAACAATGATATCATGGGTTGGTGTGATTGAAGTGAAGAGAATTTGAATAATGATAGCTCGAATAAACAAGATTAGAGTGGTTTTGAAATATGGAATGTGAATACGATTTAGGACATGAAAAATATAAGGTTTCAAGAACCCAATATTGTTCAATTAAGGTTCTTACGAGGACCCAATATCGTCTGTTAAGGTTCCACAAGAACCCAATATTGTTGATTAAGGTTCTACAGGAACCCAATATTGTTGATTAAGGTTCTACAAGAACACGATATTGTTGATTAAGGTTCTACAAGAATCCAATATTGTTGATTAAGGTTTTAAGGAACCCGATATTTTTTATTAAGGTTCTATAGGAACTCAAATTTGTTGATTAAGTTTCTACAGGAACCCAATATTGTTGATTAAGGTTCTACAGGAACCCGATATTGTTGATTAAGGTTCTACAGGAACCCAAATTTGTTAATTAAGGTTTTACAGGAACCCAATATTGTTGATTAAGGTTCTACAAGAACCCGATATTGTTGATTAAGGTTCTATAGGAACCCAATATTATTGATTAAAGTTCTACAGAAATCCAATATTGTAAGTTAAAGTTCTACAAGAACCCAATATTATTCAAATAAGGTCCTACAGAAACCCATGTTGTCAATATTATTCACTTAAGGTTCTACAGGAACTCAATATTATTTAATAATATAATATCAATTTCAATGTCGTCAAAGTCAAAAGATAGAACAACTTAGCTTTTTCCCCTTATTTGGGATATAATCCTGGCTTCTTTGATTATCATAGCATCGTTGCTACATTTAGTACCTATTGTCTGCACTCAAAGAAAAATCGTCAGTCGAAAAGAAATATTGATTCGTATCTTGCTCGATTTGACTCCTTGATCGATTTCTGCTTCTTCAGCTGTTGGGAATTGTACTTCTTCATGGTGAAATTTTTGAGAAATTTTCAAAATATTTCTGCCCCAGTTTAAAAGAAAAGGCCTTTTTGCACATCATTGATATATTGCTTACTTGTGAAATTTTTGAGGTTTTGCCTATTAGCTTGAAACTTTGGATGTGTACGAATTGGAAATAAAGGGGAAAGAAAAAGTTTTATTAGATTAAGACAGGACCCAGAGTGGGCAGCCTACGTATCCAAATGGAAGTCAGGTCAAACGTAGTTCATGAGTACAAAGAAAGGTAAATAAAAAAAGAAAATTTTATTGGCCATAGGACGAATCAAAGAAGAATGGTGAAAAAATAAGAAATGTTTGCACGTCAATTCATTTGCTAAGCTTTATGCTTCTTTCGTGAATTTCTTGAAAATACTTTTATCGGATCACCTGGAATAAAGCTTTTACCTGTAGTGACAAGATCATTGCTTATTGAGTCTCGGTGCACTTTTATCCTTTTCTTTTCAATCAGATTCTGAATCTTGTACCTTAGAACTGAGCATTCCTCAATATCATGACCTTGAATGTTCGAATAATAAGTACAGTTTTTAGATGGATCAAAATGAGGGGGTGGATGTGTAGGGATCCACCCTCTCCTCAGTTCTACGATACCTTGGGACCTTAATATTTCAAATATGTTCGCCAAAGGCTCAGTCAAGGGAGTAAAAGTTCGAGACCTTATTGAAACACCCCGTATTCAAGTACGTGTATTGGTGTATTCAAGTATGTGTATTGGTCTTATTTATATGGAATTAATTTTTTTATTTTATTTATACCAGAATTTGCCCGTCGATGGTTCCATGCGAAAGTTATTGAATAAGCTTTCCAACGATATAAAGATTTCCAAAAATGGATAGGTTTCGGATATAATCGAGCACATTCGAAACTATAAAACGGTGGCCGGGATATTTGGGAATAGTAAATGTACAAGAAAATTTTCTACACACAAATCCTGAGGCCAGCTGAATTTTAGGGTCAACTTCGAACGATCAAAACTCCCTTAATATAATAAACTGGAGAGATGCGACCTATGAAAAGAAAGATCTTTGAGTCTTATTTCCAATGCAATTAGTTTCATCCAAAACCAACGTCTGAGTAAGGAGTTATACTCGTTTTACTTCAGCCTATCAAACAGATTTTTAGGTTCAACTTCAAACGATCATAACTCCTTGAACAGGACGAACTGGGTGGCCTACTTTTATGAAATGAAATCCCTTTGAATTATCCTTCCAACGATACCAATTTTACCCAAATCCGATATCGGAGCAAAGAGTTATGGTCGATCTACTTTAGCTTATCAAAACAGTCCACCAAAGGACAGATTTGACATTATTTAAATTTTAAAGGCATTTTAGTCGTTTTTTATTATATTATGGACGGGAATATGTGTATATATACATGTATATGAGTTCAAAAAATCATTTTCATCATCAATCATTGAGAAAGAACAAACCCTAGCCAAATTTGACCTTTAAATTACTTTTGATTCAACCGTAGAAATTCCAAAGTAATCCAACAACTGTGTTTGTCATCTCGAGAGCTTCGAACGACACCTATTATTTGTGCAAAAAGGATTGAATAATCAAGAGGTGAATTCTAAGGTATGAATATTATTTTCCTTTGTTCTTTTCCATATGTATATGTGTGATAGAGGATTATATGTATTGGTTGTTATTAAAAGGTGATGGAAATAGGGTTATGGACTATTTTGCATGGTTTAGTTGTCTTGAATTGTGGAAGGTGGATATGGTAATTGAGTTATGGAAGGTGGATATGGTGATATACTATTGAATTGATGATTATTTATGTCTATGACTCAATTTGGTTTAATGGATTGGTTGGAAGGATAAATGAATCCAAACTTGATATTGGAGGATGTTGTATGAATATGCATGGCATGTGAATGTAATTGGAGTATAAGAGGGTTAAAGTGACACCCTTTATGGTGTAATTAAGGCTTACTACTTAACCACTAGTTTGGTGAATTCAAATAATTGAATTGTGACGTTTGGTTGCTAATGCTAGATTGTTATATATGTTCATTGTAGATAAGTAATCCGAAAAGACGGGAAGTCCATTTGGGACTAGTATTGAAGGTTGACAGTCAGGTGTGTAAAGCATACTTTATACCATATCTTTGGCATGAAAGTGAACAATTGTTCTATTAAGAAAGTTTCCAAAGTTATTCAATAACATGTGATCCATAATGGTTTTGTATGATATCCTACGTTACTAATGAACTTGTTTCCACCCGACAAGATGTCAAGATATTCCAATACTTACTTGTCTTCCAAATCTTACATGTTTATTGCACCAATGAATGTCAGAAGGTATCCCGTTACTCAAACAAGATCCATGTGCTATTAATGACTCCAAAACGTTTCATTGATATACCCATAAGTTCCTACTTCATTGTTATGGCATTGATGACTCCAAAATACTTCATTGATATGCCAATGAGTTCTTACTTCATTGTTATCGCATTGATGGTCTATTTATATGTCTCTTATTGATGTATCATTGTTTTAAAGTATCAAAAATGTGGTGGAGACCGAAATAACAATCTCAAAGATTAATTAAACTAAGTGATGGAAGTTCTCTCTTATCGAGTGGTATCCCAGGGGCATAAGCCTATCATGGGTCGATCCCTATTTATGTGTTTATGGCTGGTATTCAAGGGGCATAAGCCTATTATGGGTTGATCCCAATTGATATGTACTGGAGGCAGCCTAATGGTCACAGTACAGTACAGTAATGATTACAAAGATGATAAGAACGAAGGTAAAGTGATTGAATAAATACAATGTACAGGTTGTCACAAGTTCTAATAAGTGTGGTCCACTCTTATTACGATTTATTCACTTGTTTCTGATTTCTACTGAGCTTCTATATCATATGTGATTATCTACAGCTTTACATACTTAGTACATATTTCGTATTGACGTCCCCCACGGAGGACCTACATTTCATGCTGCAGGCACAGGTACCTCAGCTCATACACCGCAGAAATAGGTGCCAGGATATCCAGCTGCTTTTGGTGAGCTCCAGTTTGCTTCGGGGCTTTTCGTGTCATATCCAGTCACTTTTGGTATTTTATAGAAGTTAGTTATATGGCGGGGTGTGTCCCGGCCTTAGTTAAACTCTGTGTATTATCTAGAGGCTTTGTAGACCTAATATACAGTCAGGGTGGTGTTTTGTTAATAGACGTGATGGCTCCAACGGCCAAGTATTGTATATACATATATATATGTGCTCGAGCTTATACAAGTGATTATTTTCTTTTATATGCGACATGATGTTGTCCGAATTTTGGGTTGTCATAGAGGTATGCATAGGAAGTATAAGGTTATGAGCTGGTTCTCCTGGGCCTCCTCGGTTATGGGTGCCAGTCCGCTCCAATAGGATTTGAGGGATGACACTTACTCTCTTCACTTGATGAAAAGCATTGTGTACTGAATAAGGCCTTTGTTGAAAGTTGGGTTGTGTTCGAGAAGTCTCACTTTGAGAACCTTGCTGGATAGAGTAGGGTTGGATCTGACAAGCCTTGCTTTGAGAATCTTGTGAGTCATAAGGTTAAATATATACCTTACGAGAACCAAAAACAAAATAAATTCCTTCATTATTTTGATAGCCTTGTGTCTGAGGTATGGAGGGTGATGAATTCTCTTCTCCTTCCTCAGATAGACTCTTTGGTGTTTGAAAAGTGACCAACTTTGCATAAACATCAATGATTCTCCCCACTCAAATTTTATATTCTAATTTCTTTCCAATTGAAATTAAACTCTCAAAACTGTGACTCATTAGGAAGAACATTTTTTAAAAGTATATTCCATCTAGTGATTTGAGGAAAATTTGGACCAACTCTTCTTCAGGTACAGAAGGACGTGTCTTAGAAGCTTCTAACCGCCACCGTATTGCATACTCTTCAAAAAATTCATAGTCTATTCTTTTTATCTCAAGAAAATCCCACATTCCTGGACCGGTATTGATTTTAAACTTATATTGCCTGAGAAAACTAGAGCCAATTCTTCCCAATTATGCCATTTGTCGAAATCTTATAGGGCGAACTAGGTAAGCACCATTCCTGACAAGCTTTGAACAAATAATCTCATTAGAAGAGCCTCATGATATCCTATGCCAACTAGCATTCCGCAATAGTCCCTTAAATGTGTGATTGGATCTCCACGCCCATCAAATATGTTAAACTTTAGAATTTTGTATCCCGGAGGTAAATTAACTTTTGGATATAGACACAGTTTCTCATACCTCAAGTTGTAAATGCCTTGAGAATGCAATTTCTCATCTAACATTTTCTCTAGGTCATAAAGCCTTCGACGACGTGTATCAAAATCAACTCTCTTATGGGCAGAAGTAAATTATTGAGAGGGTATGGGAGTAAGGCGAGGATAAGGAGGCACAGTGTTCTGTCTTGGGCAAGGAGAAGGAGGGATGGAGTCTTTTCGGATATTGAGCATATTTGTCATATTGCAGATTTAATTGAGATCAATTTTCAAATGCTAGATAACCTTTAAACAAAATAAATAAGCCCAAACAAAAGTTACCACATAGCACATATAAGTTTAAAACATAATAAATATAAAATAAAGGCATTCTAGGATGAAGACTAGGGCTTAATAATTGACCTAGGCATAAAGATTTAAGATCCTAATGCACAAAAAATGATAGTAATAGAACATGATGTTAAATTGGAAATTTTAATTATAAAGAAGATGGGAAGATAGGAAATGAACAAAGTCGACTTTTGTTGAACATCAGATTTGTTAATCCATATGTCACATTATTGATTCATCCAAATTCATATAGAAAAATAACAAAATAGGGAAAAGAAGATTTTATTATGATGATACTGAACTCATTAAATGAGGCCTACGTATCCCTCATATAGAGGAATTAGGTCGATCGTAGTTCACCTTACAAAAGTAAGAAGAGTGTCAAAGAAAATTAAAATTGTAAAACTTGAAGGAGTTTCAAATATTTGAGATTCTGGAGCAGAGAATCAACTTGATATCCTCTTCACCATTGTCAACCAGTGTAAGTCAAGCTTATGAAATCAATCAGCATCAGAATTTGACCCCGTCATATTTATTACCTTAGTATCAATCAACTTTTGAATCATGTTCTTCAAGGCAAAACATGCCTTAGTACGATGCCATTTCATCCCAGAATGATAGGCGCAAATGTGATCAGGATGATACTATCGAGACTTAGGATCACAATGTATGACAACAATGGGCGTAAGGTAGCCCTCATCCTTGAGTCATTCATATAACTATTCTATGGGTTCACCTGGAGAAGTGTACTATTTTGATGGATTTTTTTACAACTTATGTTGAGGTTTAGTAGATTGATTGGATCGTTGATTTGTTAGTGGACATTGGAAGGTAGTTTGATGTTGGAGCAACAAATGAAGGTGGGTAGCAAACAGTCTGTGGAGGAGGTTTCGTGAAGGACTAGGATAATAGGCTTGGAGATAATTGGATGCTGGAATGATTTCTGGAGCTGGGTACTATATCAGTTGAGGTTGGGGTATGCTTACTTCAGGCTTTGGAGGTTTTGATGTCTTATCGATGATCGTCTTCCCTCTATCTAAATTGGTCTCGACTGTCAGCTTCCTCTTTAGCTTATTGTTGAACCACCTAAGAAAGTCACTTTCCAAATGGTCCCAAGAGACCCACTTTCTAGTATCATTTTTGGCGTACCACATCTATGTTGGACCTTTAAGTGAAATAACATAGTTTTATCTTCAGGCTATCACTTTGCCCTATAACCGATAGCTTGTCAAGGTACTCCTTCAAATGGGGGAAGGGATTTTCAGACCCATCATATAATGAAAAGTTCAAGTCCTCAATCTTATCATTGTCTTTTTCCTTAGCTTTGGATGACTTATTCATCTCAGGCTGTTGAGATGACCCTGCCTTATGCTTAGGAATTTGTAATTCCGTTTTCTTCTCCTTGCCCATAGTAGTCAATCCATTAAGTGCTTTCTGTAGTGCAACTGAATACTGACTTGAAAACATTTGCACCTCATAATTAGGCGTGGGTGAGTTCGTTAATATAGGAGACCTTGTGGTGTAGATGGGGGTGCTAAAGTCTATTTCAGATAATGGCTCTGGAAAACTTGGTGTCATCTCAACTGAACCTCGAAGAATAATAATTATTCCCCTAATTCTCTTTATTCTTCTTTCCATCCTTATGATGTTCGAAATAACCTTGTTTTGATGCAACACCAAACCCTCATGCTCAACTTTGCTATTGACAAAATTGATGAACATTGCTTGACCGACCATTTCTGATGTTCAACTCTAGTCAACTTTGGAAGAAATGACTTACGATTAGTAAAAAGAGTACGCATGAGAGTCTAGAATGAATATTCTACTTATTTGAACATAATGAGTTATGCTCATTCTAAGCGAATAAAAGTTATGAAAGATCTATGTTAGGAGAGCTAGAATACACCATGAATATGATAACATGGTAAGGATGATAGTATGTAAGCATTGAAGGCATTAAGAAGAGAATGTCCTAAAATGATAAGTTGCACCAAAAGATTATGGATGAGATTAAAATCATGAGTAATATACTAATGGATGAGTCAGAAGGATAATTTGAAGGAAAGTTTTGAATAGGCCCTAAGAGTGTATTGTAGGGTCCTAATATGATAAAAACTTCGAGAGTAAAGAACTCCAAAATGAGGAAAACTAAGAATAAAGAGCGATAAAGGCAAGAAAGAAAGGCACAATATCAATGCATACATAGAAATGCAACACATAATAAATAGTATTATGCGTCATTTTGGGGTCGTGAACCCCTTTGAACTTTGAATGAGACAACATTCAACGCATCAAAGGTGCCAAGGCATCCTAGGTTGAATGGGACGCATATTCCTTAGTAAAAGAAATATGTAGCCAAGACCTAAAGGACAAGAATGGGTTTATGACATGGTTCCCTCGAATGGACAACTCGAGAGTGGGAAGGCTTGTGACTGTCGATGCTGTTAGGATTTTTTCTCCGATTTTCTTACCAAATTTAAGTTTTATTTTTCCTTATAAGGAAAATAAAAGTAACCATAAATACTTTTACTTTCCCTTAAAGAAAAATATAAATTTTTTTCATATTTGGCAAACCTGTTTCTTGGATAAAAGGTTTTGTATATCTATAAATAGAAGACCTCATTCTCATACCATAACACAATAGCATCCACAATGTAGTCATTAAAGAGTCTTTATTTAGGGGGAGATTTCTCCCAATAGGTTTAATGTTTTTGATATTAGGTTTTATAATATGTTGGCCGATTGGCCAAAACATATAATAATTTTATGTTTTTAAGTATTGTTTTCTTTGTCGTCTTATTTATTGTCTCATAGTTTGCAACTAATAGCTTCCGCATGACGCTCTCTCAATTTCAAACCCAACAATTGATAGCAGAGACTATGGTTCAAAGATCCAATGGTTTGGTAAAGCGAGGTTGAAGACAAGTCTAAGGCAGTTCTAATCAATTTGCAATCAATTGGATGATAACGAGGATTTTGTCCAACTACATGTGGAGAAGATATTTCAATCATATTTTCAACAATCCTGCTGTCACATCTTTGACAATAAAGCTCTCTTTTAACCCTATTTAGGACTCCAATATTTTTTACCCAAAAGGGATAATATATTTTTAACCCAAAAGGGCTCAATTTTTAAGCATGACAAACAACAGAGATAAATGAAGATTATGTGAAGAACCAAAATTATGTATATGACATGAAGAAGGTGGATCAAGTCAAGAAAATCAAGCCAAAAATGAGAGATTTGTTAGGATTTTTGCCCCGGTTTTCTTACCAAATTTAAGTTTTATTTTTTCTTATAAGGAAAATAAAAGTAACCATAAATACTTTTACTTTTCCTTAAAGGAAAATATAAATTTTTCATATTTGGCAAACATCTTTCTTGGAGGAAAGGTTTTGTACATCTATAAATAGAAGATTCTCTTCTCATACCATAACACAATAACATCCACAATGTAGTCATTAAAGAGTCTTTGTTTAGGGGGAGATTTCTCCTAATAGGTTTAATGTTTTTGATATTAGATTTTATAATATGTTGGCCGATTGGCCAAAACATATAATAATGTTATTTTTTTTAGTATTTTTTTCTTTATCGTCTTATTTATTGTCTCATAATTTGCAACTAATAGCTTCCGCATGACGCCCTCTTGATTTCGAACCCAACAGATGCACCACTGATCGATCGATCCACAAGGCATTTTTCGAAGGGTATTTTAGGAAAGAACGTCTGTATACCCACACGACCGTTCATAATAAAATAAAGGAGGTTCCAAGTAGAGGAAAGTATGAGCAAAATGTCAGTTATATAAAGCAGTAACATGTAGCATATAGCAAAAATACAATGGCATGCTTAGCAATACAAAAGTAAATAAACATGAAAGCACATAGCCAACAAAAGGAAGAAAAGAGAAAGAGATAGACATGGAGAAATATGAATAACACATAAAAGGGAAAGAGAAGGGACTAACATGTAAACAATAAAAGGGGAAAAAAGATAAGGTAATTATAGAAAAATAAGACAAAGTAGTAGAATCCCACATAAAACACAAACTTGTAATGGGTAGAACCTAAGATCTCCAGCGGAGTCGCCATTCTGCCGCGCCTCATTTTTCTCGCAAAAAGCGGGATTCGACATGACAACTCCTTTTTAGGATTGTTTAATGAGAGTGAAGAATCGCCACCTAATGTATTAAGGTGTGTTAGGGCACCATTCTAGGCTAACTACGAACCTATTTTGTTAATTAGTTTTAGTTCACCAGAAATTTGAATAATGATTCAAATTACCTCGAAAGAAAGGTGTTAGTCACCTTTCGAGGTCCACAAATGTGTTTTCCAACCGAATTCATATTTTACGTGAAAATTTTATGCGATAAAACAAAGGTCACTGATTTATATTAACTTGATGTTAACTAAGTGATAAAGTAATTAATAAACAAAAAAAAGTTATTTGGTTATTCCCATTTGATAATTACCTAAATGGTAAACAACACAAGAATTAATAAAAGAACAATAAAAATGAGAAAATAAGAATGACACAGATTATAGCAAAGGGGATTGCATAAATAAACTAACTACCCCAAATAGATAAACAGATAAAATAAAAGAATAAAATCAAAAAGTCGAACCAAGGAAATGTTTTTGATTTTATTTGGATCAGAACCCCAACTTGATTCTGACCCACTAGACGACAATCAAATTCTTAGACAAGTGACAATGTCATAGTCGTGTAATATATGTTGGGTATCATCACTTCCGAATGACTACCCTTCCCCCCACCTAAGCTAATTGTCAAACTTAAAAGCGTTCTAAAAAGAAAGGATAAAACTAACGCCTCTAGAATGCCTACCATCCCAACCTATTGTCCAAGAGGCATTGGACTTTGCTATTTTGAATTTGTGAGCTAGACAAATGAATCTAGGTTTTCTAGTTGAACTCAAAGCGCGTAAAAAAATAGGACGTCAAGTAGCACATAATAGTCTCAAAGAAACCTCTTTGTTAATTAAGAAGTAATTAAGGTGATTAACATGCAAAGACAAATAATAATTTATTGTGATATAATTAACCCTATAGGTATGATATCTAAGTTTCGATCAATATGATGGAACAAAAATGTCAAAATGTGAATCAGCATGTCAAAATTCGTTATAACAAGTGTTGAGAATTAAATGTCAAAGCCCACCTTATATTGTTGAAGATTATTTCTCAAAAATTGAAACAGCCTTTGATTATTGCGAAAGTTGAGTTGCAAAAAATTATTGTTCGAGATAGAACCAAATTTCATAGTTATTGCAAAAGTACTTTTTTCAGTTAAAATTATGCCAGAAAATACTAAAAAAATTGATTTAATATGCTGGAATTACTTTGAATGCTGAAAAACGATTTAATGCGTGGAAAATTGAGTTTTAGCTTCTAAAAATGCTATTTAAAGGCCAAAAAGTGTTGAAGACCTTATTTAACAAGCGACAAATTAATAAAATAGGCTGAAAAATAAAATGTCGCCATTGACTTTATATATTGCTGAAATTTCTAAACATGCTGAACATTATACATACAAAAAAAAACGATGTGCTGAAAATGACTTTAAAAATGCGGTAAAATTAGACACTAAAGTTGATCACTAATTTTATACGTCGTGATGCTTGACTTCAATTTAAGATGCCGGATGTTAGTTAAAATTCTAAAAAGTAAGATTTCAAAGCGAATCAATTAATAAATCGTAAATTAAGTTTGCCTAAGCAATTGGCGTATTAATAAATCCTAGATTTGTTTGCCTAAGTGATTCACATAGCACGTAATACACATAAGCCTAAGTTATGTTTGCCTACGTGATCACATAGCATGTAAAACACATAAATTCCTCCCCCAAGCAGTCCCCATAAATTTATTATTACACCGAGGCTTACAAAAGTTATTACAACGCAATGAATTAAAATAAATAACTAAATAAAGGAAAAGGAATGGGCAACCCCCTCCCTAATACCCCGTCAACTCTTCAAATCCCCGAAACTGTCTATTTACACTTGTGAGACTATGTAATAGCAGTATAAGCAAGAGTATAACATAACACAGACATAAGCAAACACCGAATAATTCCTATAGGCATGTTTATAGCATCATGATATAAGGTATAAAGGAAATTACGTCAACAGAGACTTACCAGTTTATAATAACAAGGTAATAATAATAAAACTAAATAATACCAAAAGTCATGACGCGAATTGCCACGGACAGATTGAGATCAAAGCTTCGAAGGTAAAATGCAACTTAGAAAAAGAAAATCAAGTAACTTTTATTTTTGCTTAAAGCTTTTGTACGAGGGAGTGTAGAGATTGTCAAAGAATGGGAAGGGGTGTCCTTATATAGTGGGAGGAATGACTATTAGAAAGGAAGAAAATAATTATGAATATTCAGGGAATCAATCAAGAGGAAAAGAGAAAAGGAAATAATAATCCCATCAATCAGTGAAATATTTTCCTTTAAAAGAGGGGAATTATAATCAAGTGTGATTTTTTTTTCAAAACAAAATGTGTCTAAAAGTTAAAGTAAAGGAAAATATTTTCATCAACCAGTTAACTAAATTGAAAGAAAATGAGACATTCATGGAAATTAATCAGCAAGAATCATTTCCTTAATTAACGTAATTAGATAAAAATCAAATAAACAGATTACGATCGACATATATAACCAAGTTAAAAAATATAAAAAGCAATGAAATAAAGAGGACAATCAATCAAGAGATTTTTCAAATGATAAGACAAGAAAAATCAATTTTACCAAAAAATATGTCGATCTGCCACACATTACTTGATAATTTGCACAAGTCAAGGATTTTAAAATCACCATAATTAGCGTTCAAAAGAGGTTGTCATTCATTAGGCCATGAACAAGAACAGAAAAGGTCACCAAGACTATCACAATTAATCACAACACATAAGACTTAATACTAATCAAGTCTCGTAATCTCGATGAACAAGATCAGTAAAAATGATTCAGCGGAAAATGGTAATCAACGAATAAAGGAACACAAACACAAAATTAAAGTTCACCAAAATGTTTTTCACATGCAGCAGTCTAAAGGAACTAATAAACAAGCCGAAACCACAATCATGTTTTCACAAGAATCAAACCCGAAATACGTAGTAGACCTCGTTGGTTGTCAACTCCGACGAGGAGGTGACGAAAAGTGCGGGCGTAAAGAGTTGCGGCTCGAGGCGGATCGTTGTTGGTTGGAGTCGGATGGACTGTTTTGGCGACGTGGGGAGGCAGCAGCGGCACTGGTGGAACTTCTGGCTAGTGATGTCTGGCGGATCGACTGGAAAAAGAGATAGTGAAGGGCACCGGCGTCAGCAGACGCGGCTCGCCGGAGCATGGTGTTTCCCGGTGGCTTTAAAGAGAAAGAGAGGGAGATAAAGGAGGTCGGCTGCAGCTGTTTCTGTCCAGAGGGCGGCGGTGTCACTCGGAGGATGGCCGAGTTGCGTCTATCGGTCTCTCTGGTGGTGGCCGGCGGTGAGAGGTGGACAGAGTGAGGGGGGTTGCGGCTGCTATGGGAATAATGGCGATTAGGGTTTGGGTATTGTTGTTTAAAGGGAAAGGAAAGTTTAACTGATCTCAACCGTTGGATTAATTTGAATAAACAGCTGAGGTTAAAATAATTTTAAAAAATAGGTCAAAAGTTGGAATTTGATTTTATGGCCAAAATGATGTTAATTTTGACTATAATTGTTGCAAATTGAGTACAACAATGACTAGAAATTAAAATGTATAGGAGAATAAATTAAAATTTACTGCGGGAAAAATAATAAGACGTAGATATTAAAAAAATACATTAAAAATTAATTTTACATAAGATTATTATATAAAATTATAGATAATAATAATAATAATAATAATAGATAATATATTTCTAAAAAATGTGAGTGTGTATATATTTACAAAATAAAATTATGTAGAATATTATAAATAAAAAAGTAATAAAATAATTTGTATATGTTTAAATCATGAATATGACTTGTGAAAATTATTTGATACCAAAATAATATGTAAAAAATAGTTAGATAATATTGACAAAATAGCAGCTTAAGAGAGTATCGGGAGGTCAAAATTGGGTGTCAATCATCATAAATTTAGCATTATTTAATGTCGAACTCAAATCATGAATCTACAACTTCAAAAATAATTAGAAAATAATAAATTTAGCATTATTTAATGTATAATAACATAAAGAAGCCATTGTTCAAGATGTAGCAGCTAGATAATGAACCGAAGCTGCCCTTAGTTGATTTTTGCAGCTAATTTTTTTTTTCTTGATCCTTTCTAAGAAAATAGTGGAAAATCTATGTAAAGCAAAATATTGATTTTGGTGTCATTGTAGTTCTTGTATTGATATGTCTCCAAATTTGAAGAAGGGTTCTACACCTGCCAATAGAACTCTAAATTTACTTATACTTGCATAACACTTTATTAATTGGAATATACTTCTTCCTTTTTTTCTTATTTTGATTTTGATTCAAGTTGTCTTGTTACAGTCATTAACATCATTTTTATTTTACCTTTCATCAAGTTCTATTATATATCAAAGATTTCTTGCTTATTCTTCTGAAGTTCAAGAGATATGTCTTTTAATTAAAGCCCAAAAGAACAAGATAAGGACTTAAAACTTCAATTATTAAATTATCATAAAATCAAAAGTTACATGTGCGAGACACGTGCAACTAATCTAGTAATAAGTAAATATGTAAACCAATGAACTATGTAAATATTGTAGTTAAGTTATTAATTTGTAAAATTTCATATTCTTTTATTTCATGAGGTCCTGACCAAGTTTACCCCTTTAATTTCATATTTGAAGTAGGAATATTGTTATATATTCTATGGTATTATACTATTTTATATCACTTTGATTTGGTTTTATAGAAGAAGACTCTTAAATGATGTATTAGTTCCTTTATTTCACATTTATATAGTAAAATATTTTTTTTTGATAGAAAAATATTTTAAACTAAATATAGGAATTAATTTCTTACTTTTTATTTTACTTATACCATTTTTTTTATTTTAAACTTTTCATTAAATTGTTTATCTTTGAATTTTTCAAATCTTATTTAGAAATTTTAAAACTATAAGAGAAATTTTTTTGTGCGAAACACGGTCAAATACACTAGTTATTACTATATTCCAACGTGTTTCTTAGGTTTGGCTTCTCCTATGTCGTGTCAAATTCGCATCGAAAAAAAGAGATTTGTCCTCTCAGAAATCAAAAAAATTTTCTTAAAATCTCGTCTAATACTAATATCTAATCACTAACTAATCTAAAATCTAATAAAATAATAAGTAATAAATGTTGCTTCCATTTCAACACGGAACGGAACAAAGGGGACAATATACAGGATGGGTAGAAAGAGTTGTGCTACTTGGCTTGATTCAGGGAAACTACAAACTACAGGATATAAAAAAATATACCAATCCTAAGAATCCGTAGGATTTATTGTGGATCCAAGACAACAATAGAAAGATTTGAGTCTTAGATTTTTATTTAGTTTTCTAGATTTTGTATTTCAAATCTTGTATATCTAGGTAAGTATATACTTAGTCAAAATATATGCAATAGAATTTTTGTTGTATTCGGCTCAATCCTTTTAGTAAAAGATTGGGCCGAGTTTAATTGCAATTCAATTAAGAGAACGAAGGATAATTACTTGAGTTCTTTCTCCTTATCCTTCGTTATTTCCTGCTAATTTATCTGCTAATGTCTACTGTTTTTACTTATCCAAAACGTCCACTGCTGCAAAATGAAATACGATCTCTTTCCATACCTCACAAGCAGCAGCTAGTTCCGGGCTCCATTTGGAAGCCTCGCGAATAATCTCATTACCTTCCCGAGCAAGATCGCGTCCTTCATTACGAGCTTTTACACATGCTTCTAGAGCTACTCGATTAGCTACGGCACCTGGCGCATTACCCCAAGGATGTCCTAAAGTTCCTCCACCGAACTGTAGTAACAGAATATGAATTATTGCAAGCCATGCATTATGGACAAAGAATGTAGTACGAAATGACATTAAAAAATAAAAAGAAAAGAAAAACAAAGAAAAGAAAAGGAAAAGGAATACAAAGGGAAGTGTAAAGAATGATGCCAAAGTCATGCAATTCAAAATATTCAAGGGGTTAATGTGTAAATTTTTTTCATTTTGTTTGCATGTATTTTTCTTCTCTCTAAATGATGTCAAAATTAATGTTTTTGCTAAAATAAAAAAGAGTGAAATACTTATACATTTAGTAAATGTACAAATAAATTAAATACCGTGCATATAAGTACATACATAAAACAAGACGAAGACCTGTCTTATTAAAATATTCATGAAATTCAAGATATGCATATTTTACTTTAACAACAAATTTAAATTATAATGAGCAAGGATAAAATAGGTAGGATAATACATATAATTATCTTAAATCAGTAATACGTAAACATGTAAATCGATGAACTATGTAAATACTGCACTTAAGTTATCAATTTGTAAAAGTTAATATTCTTTTATTTCATGAGGTCCTGTCCAAATTTATCCCTCTAATTTTATTATTTAAAGTAGGAATATTGTTATATATTCTATGGTATTATACTATCATATATCACTTTGATTTGGCTGTATAGAAGAAAACTCTTAAATGATGTATTCGTTTCTTTATTTCACATCTATATAGTAAGATAATTTTTTGGTAGAAAAATATTTTAAACTAAATATAGGAATTAATTTCTTACCTTTTATTTTGATTTTTTTTTTTTGTATTTTAAATTTTTCATTAAATTGCTTATCTTTGAATTTTACAGATCTTAATTGAAAAAATGGTAAAACTATAAGAGAATTTTTCTTAGACTGTGCGAAGCGCGATCAAGTAAACTAGTTATTACTATATTCCAACGTGTTTCTTACCATTCAAAAGTTTAAAACCCAATTAGCCTATAGTTTTTTTGGGGATAAAAGGAAATTTATTATAGATGTCCTGAGTGTCCTGAGCACGAGGCAATACAAATGGATTGTCAAAACTAGCTAATTTATTATAAGATGAAGGAGCATCGTGTAGATCAACTTCCATAAACTGCAAAGCTTGGCTTGAAGGGATTAGCAAAATTCGCACTTGGTTAGGTGGTAGTTTGATACCCATCTTGCACAAAAAGTCTGCCACACCATTTGCTTGACGAAAATTATGGTTCAGAACTGGATTCTTATAACGACCTAATCTTTGATGATTTAAGTGAAATATTCATTTACGTGTGATTTGATCATTTTACCCCTCCCTGTGGTTGCGTTGTGGTATTTCTGGAATGTGGGGATGCTTGATACAGTTTTCAATGCATTTTGGTGTGCTTTATGTGAAATTATGGTTTTTAGTGGCTTGAAAAGCCTTATAGTTGACTTCGATCAACATTCATTGATCTGCGTATCGAATGGCCAAACAAATTGCACCAACATATTTGAAACGTTGATTTTAGGTTGGTAACATAGTTGGTGTGGTTTTATAAATTTTATATCTCACTTCGACCTTCGATTTGAAAAGTTGTGAAATTAAATTTCGGGGATCAACTTTGTGAAAATGTCATTTTTTCAAAAATCTGATATCACCATTAAGTCCGGAGCATCGAATTTGATAGGGTATCATAGTTAATTTGCATTCACGAGATTTCAAATGAATCTCGAGGGGTCTCCGGAGACTTGAAATTCTCCAAGTCTCCAACTGGTGTTGGTGTACCCACAAATGCGATGGATCAGTCGCTTACGCGACTCAGTCTACCAGATACAAGTGTCGCATACGCGACATCTTGGTCGCAATTGTGGGACTCGCGTATGCGATGACAGGTTCGCATATGCGATACCTGCCCTCAGGCCAGGTACCACGTACATGATTCGGTGATTGCGTATTCGATGCTTGGTCCTTTATATACCCACGTTTCATCATTTTTCATTATTTTTAAAACTTGAAGCTTAGAGTTTTGTGATTTGAGCAATTTCTTCCACTTTTAAGCTTGGGTAAGCTCCATAACACCTATTTCAACTATTTTCACCAAATTTCATCATGTAATTTTTGTTTAAACGCGAATAATTAGGTAGAAATTGGAAATTTTGACCCTTAAGGACTAAAATTATAATATTTCGATTTAAACCCCGATTTCAATTTGTTTTCACTTGGGTGAGTTTCTAATCTTATAATTATCACTTTCTTTCGATTTCATCTTCAAAAAAACTTCAATTCTTGATTTCAAAATGAATTTCGAGGATTTTTGCTGGTAAAGCTTAAGCATGATTTTTCTTTTTAATTGAGACTTTATTTTTAACTCATTTTCATTTAGATTTTTAGCTGTAGAATCATATAAATATAGAAAATATATTTCAAAAATAAAATTACGATTTTATATTTCTCTTTTGAAAATCTATTTTAGGGGTCCATTTTGACCCCAAGATAAAAATAGACAATATGGGTATTGCTGGCTTTTTTTTAACGCATAGATTCTATATTTGTATGATTTAGTTGCTTTTGAGTACGTTCGTAAGGAGTAAGGCTTCGGATTGAAGACTTTCAAACTGATTTTCGACATTCGAGATAGGTTATAGCTTAACTTTCTTTAGATTGAGTTGGGTAGTTAATGTTGATACAAAATCATGTTAAGGGTGTGAGAACTAATCATGAAAATGGCTATAATTATTGTGTCGTGCCCGTGTGGGGCATATATACTGATGTATTTAGCGGTTTTTGAGATATTATTTGTTATGTGTGAATGCGTGGGGTCTTATATGATGTTGTTAGCTTTGTATACATGAAATTAATTGTATCATGTTAGTGAAAAAGCCTAATGCCGTATCAATGGTATAATTTAATTGTATTTTACTCTCTTGGCATATGATTTATGTTGGAGTTCATGGATGGTTGAAAAAATGAGTGGATTATTGGCTCACTCAGTTGTTATATTGGTTGGATATGAAAATACTCATTATGATTGATTGTGAGCATTACACCTTCATATCATATACAATTATGACACATTGGTACCACCATGAAAATACTAGAAACACTGACTTTTTCTGATAGAAAATGTGACATCTTTAAAACCCTATACCGATGGATGTGCCACAGATAAGTTATGGATATTGGTTGAATACGAGTTGACGAACCCCCGATGGGTCCTATGTCGGGAAGCTTTAGCTTCGTAGGTGTATGCAGAGGTTGTGCGACAACCTCGGGAATCATCATCATTAGCATTAGCATTATCATCATCATCTCCATTGCATTTGTATTTACTTTGTACATTTCTGTGATGTATTATTTTCCTTATTGGGATACCTGTCTATATGTATTTCTTCCTTCGTATTCGTATGTGTGATACTTGGATACTTGTACTTTTCTTTCGTATTGTTATGGTGTATGTAAATATTATAAAACTATTAGTGGAGATGGTGTGAGCTACCTTTTGGGACATTTTCTGATTCCAGATGATGCGCCTTTAGTGTGTATTTTGTATGCTTTATTTTCTGCTTTGCTCAGTCGGCCTATGATACCCACTAAGTACAAGTGGACCGTACTCACCCCTACTGCGCCCTTTCAGTGTAGATCCTAGCTTGAATGTACAACATAGTGGTTGATTTCGGGCGATACGTTGGATCTATTTTGAGGTAACGGTTGGATTCTTTCTTCCAGTGTCAACTACTATCTTTCTTTATTTAGACTATGTCTTTATTTTGCATTCAGAGACATAGTTGTTCTTATTTTGAATATCTTATGTATTTTGATCTCGAGTTGTACTAGTGATGTTCTTACTCTGTGACACCAGGTTTTGGAATTATGGTATGATATCTTTGGTTACATTCTTCTGCTTTTATTGTATTATGTGGTTCAATTTTGTTCTAGAATCCTTACTTTGGGTTATTGTTATTGTTTTCTCTTTTCATATCAATTTGTGTGATAGGCTTAGTTGTCAAGGTTTGCCGTGACATGTGCCATCCTGACCCTTAGTTTTTAGGTCATGACAAATTGGTATCGGAGCAACCAGGTTTATTTGATCTCAATAGTGTAAGAGCGAAATATCTAATAAAGTCTCGCGGATCGGTACATAGATGTTCGTATCTATCTTCTAGAGGCTATATGATGTCTTTAGAAAACTTTTCTCATTTTTTTCTTATTGTGAGGATTTACTTCATACCTTGTGTTCTAAGTCATGTTTTACTCTTTGCTGCGCAGATAGTGATGACTAGATCTCGTGAGGTTAGAGATGCAGAGTCTTCATTTGAGAGAGAGCCCAATTTAAAAGGTGAGTTGTGAGTCGTGGACAGGCTCAAGGTAGTGGACAGGCATGAGGATTTACCCCATCTAGGAGTGGTGCTAAGGGACTCTCCCTTGAGACTCGTGTTGAGCATGTTGGAGGTATGGGTCCTACGTCAGTTTCGGCGAGTTCTTTTACCCCAATCTTGGAGGGGTTATTAGATTGCTTGCTGACCCATTTGAAGGGTGCTCTTTTGACTACGCCTGGTGTTCTCCTAGCCCCGAGTATTGTACCTTTGTCTATACCAGGGTCTTCTTACGGTGTTTCTCTAGCTCCGAGTGTGGATCCTCCAGTAATACCTACTTGTTGTTTTGGTACTCCATATACTCCGAGTATTACTCCTCTTTCAGCACCTGCATCCAAGTAAGGTATTTTGAGGTTAGGAGTTCAACCTTAATTTACGTTGCCTTCTCAGGTGGGATCTCAACTTGCCAAATTCACCACTCCTCCTCTTATTACGAGTGTAGTTATGTCTTTTGAGAATCAGAAGAGATTTAAGAGGTTCACTCATTTGGGTCCTCCTAGATTCAGTAGTGTTGTAGGCGAGGATGCCTAAGATTTATTGATTCATTGTCATGAAAAGTTGCATTTCCTGGGTTTGCTTGGGTTGAGAGATGCCGCTAGAGATTGATGGAGGTCACTTATTGGTTGCAGACCTCTCGATTCTCCTGATATGACTTGGGACCAGTTTACTGAGTCCTTTTTGGATAAATTTGCCTTTCAGTTTGAGGGATTGGATGAGAGATGAGTTTGATACCCTGGAGCAGGGCTCGATGACTATTACAAAGTATGAGGGACACTTTTATGCCTTGTCTAGATATTCCTATGCTAGAATTGCCATTGAATTTGAAAAGATTCAAAAGTTCATGAAGGGGTTGGATGTTTTTCTCTAGCTAGATACATCTCAGATGGTAGTATGTGGAACATCATTTCAGAGTATTATGGATCATGCTAAGATAACTAAGGGTATTCTTTGAGCATCTAGAGGTGCCAAGAAGGTGCACAGTCTGAGTGAGTTCAGAGGTCACACTTCTTGAGGTAGGGATTCTAAAGGTTTCCATGGTTATCTTGGTAAATCATGCAAGCAGCCTTACAAAGTTTAGGTAATGGGTCTTCTGGTTCAGTAGTTCTGGATGGTCGCTCCAGTCTAGTCATACCTCATTCTACTGAGTTGGGTCATAGAGGTTGCTATGTTTGTGATAAGTCTGTCTATTTTGATGAGGACTATCTTCGTAGTGTATTTATGGCTACTCTTATTTCAGATGTGAGAGGTAGGGGTTCTACTAAAGGTGCGCGAAGTATAGGTAGCGGATCCCTTGGTGGTGGTTGTGGGGCTATTCAGCCAGTTGGTGGTCGTGGATAGTACTATGCTATACCCGTTAGACAAGTGGTAGAGGCCTCCGATGCTGTTGCCATAAATATCATCCACGTTTGTTTCAAACTAGCATTTGTATTATTTAATCTGGGATCGACTTTCTCTTATATGTCTGTATACTTTGATTTGGGGTTTTATTCAGTTTGTGATGTTTCTATTCGTCTATCTACCTCTATAAGAGACTCTTTGATGGTGGATGTGGTATACTGATCTTGTGTTATGACTTTTACTGGGAGTGAGACCTGGGTAGATCTGATTGTATTGGATATGGTAGATTTTTATGTCATCTTGGGTATGGACTATTTGACTCCTTTACCATGCTGTCCTAGATTGTTATACTAAGACCATAACTTTAGCTTTGCTGGGTGTGCCAGGGGTAGCTTGGAATGATGCACTTCATTCGGGTCCCAAAAAGGTTATATCTTATGTTCAGGCTCGTCGCTTGGTTGAGAGGGGATACCTTCCTTATTTGGCTCATATTCATAATACTAGTGTTGCTTCATCTCCTTTCTTCGATTCCATTCGTGTCGTTCAAGATTTTATGTATGTATTCCCTACAAATTTGCTTGGTATGCCTCTGGATCGTGATATTGACTTTTCTATTGATTTCTAGCCTGGCACGAAGCCCATTTCTATTTCTCCCTACAGGATGGCCTAACCAGCTGAAGAAATTAAAAGATTAGTTGGTAGAGTTGTTGGATAAGGGATTTATCCGACCTAGTATATCACCTTGGGGTGCCTGTCTTATTTGTAAAGAAAAAGGATGGGTCTATGCATCTATATATTGATTATCGACAGTTGAACAAGGTGACAATCAAGAAGAAATATCCTCTTCCTCATATTGATGATTTGTTCGACCAGCTTTAGGGTGCTTTGGTGTTTTCGAATATTGATTTGAGGTTTGGGTATCACTAGTTGAAGATTAGAGCTTTAAATATTTTAAAGACAGCCTTTTGGACTCGATACGGTCATTATGAGTTCTTGGTCATGTCCTTTGGGTTGACTAATTCCCCAGCCATTTTCATGAAGTTGATGAACCAAATATTTTGACTTATCTTGACTCATTTGTTATAGTATTTATAGATGATATCTTGGTCTATTCTAAGAGTGAGGCCGATTATGAGGAGCATTTATGGATTGTACTTCGGAGATTGAGGGATAAGAAGTTGTATGCTAAGTTCTTTAAATGTGAGCTCTGGTTAGAGTCTGTCTCTTTCTTAGGTCATTGGTGACTAAGAAAGGTATTATGGTTGATCCAGCTAAGGTTGCAGCAGTTTGTGATTGGGCTAGGCCTACTTCGCCCACTGAGATTTAGAGTTTTATTGGCTTGGTAGGTTACTACCGATGTTTTGTTGAGGGTTTCTCATCTATCGTAGCTCCATTGACCAATTTGACTTAGAAGAAGGTTTCTTTTCAGTGGTTAATTTCTTGTGAGGTGAGATTTCAAAAGCTTAAGGATTTATTGACATAAACTACTATCTTAACCTTGCCTAAAGAGGTCGTGGGTTTTATTATCTTTTGTGATGCTTCGGATGTTGGGTTAGGTGCTATATTGATGCAAGATGGTAAGGTGATTGTGTATGCTTCTCTTTAATTGAATTCGCATTAGAACAATTACCCTACCCATGATTTGGAGTTGTGTGCAGTTGTTTTTTGCTTTGAAGTTGTGGAGGCACTACTTGTATGGAGTCCATTGTGAGATTTTCTTGGATCATCGTAGCCTTTAGTATTTCTTCACCCAGCGAGATCTTAATATAAGGCAGAGGCGTTGTCTTGAGTTTCTTAAGGATTATGACTTGACTATTCTCTATCATCCAGGCAAGGCTAATGTAGTTGCAGATGCCTTGAGCTGGAAGTCGACTAGCATAGGTAGTTTGGCACATCCTTTAACCCAAGAGAGGCCTTTGGACTTAGAGGTTCAGTCTCTGGATAACTAGATAATTAGTCTTGATATTTTGACACCTAAGTGTATTTTGGCATTCGTGGATGCTAGGTCTTTTTTGATGGAGTAGATTCGAGCTCATTAGTTTGATGATGTTGGATTGAGATTGATTTGGGGTAAGGCATTAAGTGGTGAGGCTAAGAAATCCTCACTTGAATCAGATGGTATTTTGAGGATTGAAGGTTGGGTTTGTGTGCCGAGAGTGGGTGATTGAATTCGATTGATTTTGGAGGAGGCTTATTATTCCAGGTATTCCATCCATCCTGGAATGACTAAGATATATCATAATCTGAGAAAACATTATTGGTGGGGTAGTATGAGGAGAGATATATTAGATTTTGTAGCTTATTACCTATGTTGGTAGCAAGTGAAGGTCGAGCATTTGAGGACTCGTGGATTACTTCAGAGGTTACCCATTCTTGAGTAGAAATGGGAACAAATTACTATTGACTTCGTGACTGGGTTGACTCGTACTTTTTGTGGTTCTGATAGTATTTGGGTTATCGTGGATCGATTGACCAAATCTACCTATTTCATTTTGGTTCAAGTCTTTTTTAATGTTGAGAGGTTGGCCCGTATCTATATATATGAGATTATGCATCTTCATGGTGTGCCAGTGTCTATCATCTTAGATCAAGGTTTGGTGTTCACATCTCACTTTTAGAATACCTTTTAGGATGAGTTGGGTACTCGGGTTGATTTAGCATAACATTTCACCCCCAGACTAATGGTCAGTCAGAGCGAATTATTCAAGTATTGGAGCATATGCTCCATGCTTATGTGATGGACTTTGGTGGCCAGTGGGAGCAACATCTAGCTCTGGCAGAGTTTCCATATAATAATAGCTACCATTCCAATATTGATATGGGTCCTTTTGAGGCCTTTTATGGTAGATGTTGTCGCTTTCTAGTTTGTTGGTTTAAGGTTTCTGAGGTTAGACATCGAGATATGGACTTGGTTCATGAGTCTTTGGATAGAGTTTGGATCATCCAGGATAGCCTTCAAGTGGCTCAGAGTAGGCAGAAGTGGTATGCAGATCGTAGACTTCGTGCCTTGAATTTTGGTGTGGGTGATTGTATTTTCCTTCTATTTTTGACCATGAAGGGTGTGATGAGGTTTGGGAAGAGGGAAAAGATTAGCCCCAGGTATATTGGGCCATTTGAGATTCTTCGAACTGTTGGTGATGTGGCTTATGAGTTATCTTTGCCCTCATATTTATCAATTGTTCACCCAGTTTTTCTTGTTTCCATGCTTCATCATTACATTCCGGATAAGTCTCATGTCACTCATTGGGATTCAATTCAGTTAGATGAGAGGTTATCTTTTGTTGAGGAGTCTATCTCCATCTTGACTAGAGATGTTAGACTGTTGCGTTCTAGAGATATTCTAGTGGTTAAACTCCAGTAAATTATTATTTTTGGTGGCTTAAAAAGGCTTATAGTTTACTTCGGTCAACATTCATTGATCTGTGCGTCGGATGGCAAAATTGTCATGACCCAAACCAGGGTCTGACCGTGATGGGTATCTCAAATCCCACGTGGACCGGAGATCACCACCTTTACCTAACCTAGGTAGCCCAACAACTTCAAGTATCAGATTGAATTCCGAACATATAACAAGATAACATAAAATAAACTAATAATGATTCATTATATGTCTTTACCAACCACCAGTAATCGGACTACCGTCCATCACTGAAACTATCAACCAAACCACCCAAGTCTACAACAATCCAACAAAGCCTCTAGAAAACTGAAATCAATAGAATGTCGGGACATGCCCCGACACTAGCCAAAACAAAATCTAAACAAGGTCTATGACATAGGAAATAAGGACCATGAAATGAAGCCTTCTGAAGTATGGAAGCTCACCACTTCAATGTCAACTCACGAACTAACTCGAGCACTTGATCACTGCATAGGAAAAGTAGAAGAGGTTTTGGTGCCTACATCGCATAAGGATACACCATCCGGAGATGGTTAGCTATTGGAGTGCTAGCATGTAACTCAGGGGTAGAGGATAAAATAATGCCATGACAATAGTTCAAAATAGTACAACATCTAAAGCATGATATCATGTGAATTACATAATCATATATATATATATATATATATATATATATATATATAACATCATATGGCGGGGTAGGGAACAAGGCTTAGCATGATCTTCGAAAACCTTAGCCAGGGATGTGTAGCATAACCGTCATATAACAAGGCACCCATGGGTTATATGGGCCCATCTCTTCCTTAGCTGGAAGGGCCCCAGTACGTGTGGCCACATGAACCATAGAATATCCATATCCGTACATGCCTTTATGGGGGACTCAAACCTCCAGACATAGTCAAGGTGACTTAAGCACCAATCTATGCAATATGGGGGACTCGAACCTCCCATTTATATATTCAGTTCAGGGGACTTAAACCTCTTGGTTATATAGAGACTCGCACTAGCTAGCACGTTTTCCAGTGTTAATCCTTCAAACTCCACTTTCACGGTTGGACTACATATCCCGCTTTAAAGCCAAATTAAAAAATTCATTACACATATACAACCGTTAATCCAATTACTTACCAAAGGCATTCCATTGGTATCATCATACCAACCCCACCTTCTAGGGTATAACATGCCATAACCATTATTAATCATCTTGGGACTCGAACCCATTGTCTAACAAAGATGTCAATTCAATTCACCATTTAGGGACTCAAACCCATTTAGTGTTTCAAATCAATTTATGGATAACAAGGTTGTCATAAAACCATTTACCAATCATTAACATTCTTACACCAATTCCTTAGTTCAAAACACAATTCATTATGTGACAAGATCATTCTCATTGAAAATTTCACAAACAGGTTGAAGGCATACCATTATCAAAATAAAAAATCATCATATTTAGGGTTAAATATGACTCTTTAGTTAAACCACAATTCCCATGCATCCACTTGTGCAAACCATTATTAAAATATGCATAATCATAAATTAAATTATGAGGAAGCGATACCCAATAATATTCATTCAAACCCTCAACCTTGGTTTTCAAAAACCACCATTAATAAATCATGAACATTTTTTGGACATATATTTTAGTGAACTAACAATGAGGGTATAACGACCCAATTTGTTGAATCGGAACGCTACACGGTGCTCATGATCTAGAAGGACCACAAGCTAACCCATGACTGATATCTGTACTTTTGCACATACTGAATTTGGTGAATAACTGATGATTTTTGAGAGTCTGGAGTACTATTTTGAGATGGTCTGCATAATCTCTCTCAGTGTGGGAATAGACCAGAATATCATCTATCAAGACTATGATGAACATGTCTAAGTACTGCTTGAACACGTAGTTCATCAAGTCCATGAAAGCTGCTGGGGCATTGGTAAGACCAAAGGACATAACTAAAAATTCAAAGTGACCATACCGCGTACGAAAAACTGTCTTTGGGATGTCATATTCTCTAACTCTAAGCTGATGATAGCCAGATCTGAGGTCTATCTTAGAGAAATAATTGGCACCCTGAAATTGGTCAAACAAGTCATCGATTCTGGGAAGATGATACTTATTCTTGATCATAACCTTATTGATTTGACGGTAATCTATACACATTCTGAGAGAACCGTCTTTCTTGCACACGAATAAGACTGGTGTGCCCCACGAGGAAATATTGGGTCTGATGAATCCCTTATCTAAGAGATCCTTCAACTGTTCTTTCAGTTCCTTGATTTCTACTGGTGCCATTCTATATGGTGGAATAGAGATAGGCTGAGTGTCTGAAAAAAGATTAATACCAAAGTATATTTCTCTTTCGAGAGGAATTCCTGAAAGATTTTTGGGAAAGACATCTGAATATTCATTCACTACTAGGATTGATTTGAGACTGGGAGCCTTGGAACTGGAATTTCTAACATGAACTAGATGATAAACACATCCCTTAGATATCATTTTTCTTTCCCGAAGGTAGGAAATAAGTTGACCCCTAAAAACGGATACACTACCCTTCCACTCTAGGACGGGTTCATTTGGGAACTAAAACTGAACTATTCTATTTCTGCAGTTGACTTTGGCATAGCAGGAATGAAGTCAATCCATGTCGAGAATGACATCAAAATCAGTCATCTCTAATTTGACTAAGTCTATTTAAATGACTTTCTAAAATATCATAACCGAGCAGTTCCTGTATACCCGTCGAGCTATGATGGTTTTACCCACTGGGGTAGAGACTGAGAAGGGCTCTGCTAGAATTTTGAGACTGATATTGAATCAACTGCTATATAAGGAGTAACAAAAGACAAGGAAGCTCCTGGATCTAGCAAACCGTAAATATGGATATGAAAGATCTGTAACGTACCAATTATTATATTAGGAGATCTTTACTGATCTTGTCGAGTATAAAGAGCATAGAGACAAGTTGTACGTTGCCTACTAGTAGCACTGGAAGTGGCACCCTACTGATTTGGGCGATCGGACTGAGCTGAAGAGCGATTCTGTTGACCCTGAGGACCTGGCTGCAGACAGTCTCTAACTCTATGGTCTGGATTGCCACAACCAAAACAAATGCCACTACCTGCTCTACACACACCCTGATGGTGCTTACCGCAAGTCTGGCAAAGAGGATAAGTGCGGGCACTAATAACACTGCCCTGGGTCTTAGAGCCTGACGCTCTATCTTTGTTACACTCTTTAAACTTAGGAACTGGAGTACTGGCTATAGAGGGAATTGGAACTGATGACATAAGACGAAACTGGGAATGGTTTTCTTCTTCTGATTTAGGCTGATCAAAGTTGAAACTACCTATCTTTGCTCTCTTATTCTACTTTTTCCTCTGCTTAATTTTCTGCTCTTGTATCTGCTGAGCATGAGTCATAAGTCTAGCTAAGGTCATGTCACTGTTCAGCATGGTAGATCTGCACTCATTAACCACACTGTCGTTCACCCCTGAAGTGTACTTACTTATCTTGGATCTACTATCTGCAACCACATGAGGGGCATACCTGGCTAATTGAGTAAACTTCAAAGAATACTCTTTCATTGTCATATTGCTCTACCTGAGGTTGATGAACTCTAGCACCTTGGCTTCTCTAAGCTCTTGGTGAAAGAATCTGTCTAAGAATGTAGTGACAAACTCTTTCCACTCTATAGGACCTGCATCATCTGATCTTTTGGACTTCTACTATTTGAACCAAGAATGAGCCACATCCTGCAATAGGTATGCAGCTAGCTCAGCGCTCTTAACAGTTGTCACTCCCATGGTATCTGTCACTTTCTGAACTTGATCTAAGAATTCCTGAGGGTCTTCATCTACCCTAGACCCGAGGAAGATTGGAGGATTCATTCGGGTGAAGTCCCGAATCCTCGCTGCAGCTGAGTTGGCCATTGGGTTGGCCGAAATGACTGTTAGCCGTTCATTATGAGCAACGGCTGATTGTGTAAGAGTGGTAAATGCGGTCCTGAACTTCGCATGAGAAACATGATCGCCCAAAGGTTCTTCGGATTGAGGGGCTGACTGATTTCTTCTCTTAGGAGGCATGTTCTGAAATAAACAGAAGAAGCAGATTAGACTGAGAGACTAACTTGTGATTATGCTCACAGGTACGACATGAATACTGAAAGAGGTGAAACTGTTCTTAAAACATCTCATAGCCTCTTGCACATAAATGTGGCGCGCAACACACCCATGTACAAGACTCTACTAGATGTGGCTTTCAGACTTTCTAGGACTCTATAGAACCTTAGGCTCTGATACCAAGTTTGTAACGACCCGATTTACTGAACCGGAATACTACACGATGCTCATGACCTCGAAGGACTATAAGTTAACCCATGACTGATATCTATACCTGTATACTACATAAGATAACATAATAATATGAAAACATGCACTGAAACACCATAAGGTTCGATCATGAGCATAACTGAATAACGTAACATTTGTGTGGGGTAATAGAATACCCAAAACAAAACTGAAGTCTAAAACATGATAGTCTGTATCTAGTCTGAATCTAGTCTAGAAGCCTCTACTGTCTAAAGAATCTTAATAAGGAGTTGATGGGATATGTCCCCAACTAACTCCAACTAATAAGATAATCAATGAGATACTAGAAAATCATTATGTCCTAGAAGGATGAGGACTCACTTCTACTCTGACTGCTGAATCTGGAATCTACTGCTGATCTGGAAATCGTGTCTCTGAATCTATGGTGTAACATAAAAAGAAAGCACCATAGGGAGAATGTATCAGTAAATATGTACCGAGTATATATGTGAGGTAGGATATATACAATGGTTCATATGCATGAATAATGCTAACTGACTATCTAACATGAATATGAGAATACATGCATAAATACATAACTGATAACGTGATTTCATAATTTCTGAATCTGTATACTGATAATATGACATGCTAGTAACTGATATGACTGATAACATGAAGGACTATATATGAAAATACTGATAACATGGGTGACTATATCTGAGTATAACTGATAACGTGGGTGACTACAACTGATAGTCCTAAATCTGATGGAACTATCTGAGTTCTGTACAGTAACTGAGTTGACTGTATCTGACAGTCCTGAAATCTAAAGAATTATCGAGTTCTATTACTGAGACTGATTAACTGTATCTGACAGTCCGAATTCTCTAACATGAAACTGTGGGAAGTAGTATCTAATCGACATGCCCCAAAAGTACTATAATAGCTGAGCTGGGGTCCAATCTATGCCCTGATTGGAAGGGTATCAATACCGCACCACTAGTAAGGACAACATGTGAGTAACCCTTATATAACAGGTAACTCTAGCGAGAATGGTGGGAACCCTCACATAATAGGTTAAGCCACCTCATCTACCCTCATATAGTAGGCTACGATTTCTCAACCTATGCTGGCTACATATTTCTGAAATGGAAGGATTGCTTCTAGGAATCACACCCTAGTATAACAGATGTGTCCCCATCTTTGGGTTAACTCGGTGCTAATTCGTACTCCCATCTAAATGGACACTGAACATGATTTACTGAACTGAACTGAACTGAACATGGATTGAGTTACTGAATTTCCATGGCTAACGGATTACTACTGATATCTGACAACTGACTGAGTCATGAGATCATGGAGATTTTTCCTGAGTCATAAGACTATTTGAAGTCTAAGAGTTCATATCTTGACTGAGAGTATCATGAAAACATGATATGGATCTAGGCACACAACTAATATTTTGGGTACAAGTACCCCCAGGACTCAATAGAAGGAAACTGACATAGCATGATTTACTTGAAGACTTGACTAACTTCATAATACATACTACATTCATAGGAGTCTTTCATCAAACATGTAATAGGCATAAACTTGTACATACATGGGGATTTTATGATATCATGCTAGTTAGACAATTTTCCTTCATCTAGGAATTTAATCAAACATTTTGTAGGCATAGTACATGTAAAGCATATCATACAACAATTAAACATCATGCTTCAATTCCAATTCCATCATACAAGGTTTTAGTCATGAGATTTCGTAAATCTTTATCTATACTAATCAACCCACCTGGAATTTATCATCAAATCATGGAATAGAAATCAATTCCTCATTTATCAATATGAAATAGAACATACAAAGTATGAAAACATGAAGAAAATCCATAACTTGTAGTTAAAAAGGATTCTTGGACTTCATGGACGAAGGGAGTCCACGAATGAACACTATGCATACCTTAGATCGTGATTTTGTGAAGATTAATGGTGAAACCTTTCTGAATTTGAATCACCAATCGAAACCCTAGTTTGTTCTTGAGATAAACTTTAGAGAAACTAATATGTTTTGGGTAAAAAGTGGATAAATCCCATATTTGGAGGCGTGGGGGGGGAGCAGAAATTGACCCTTTTAACCCTGGACATGTAATTAAATTTTCAATAAAATTTCTCGAGTTGTGCCCTTGGCGCGACGCGGCGTTACCACGCTGTGTCACTGGAAATTGACAATTGAGAAATTGCATGGTGGCGCGACGCAAAGCTATCGCGTTGGCACCTTGGCTACGACCTAGAAGTTTAGTCTGATGCACCAGTATCATGGAGCAACACTGGAATTTGACAATTGCCATTTGAGTTATCTCCGCGACGCACTGAAGGCTCAGGTCAAACACTGTCTCACTAAAAAAGCTCTAACTCTTTGCCAGGGTGTCGGATTTGGGCGAATTATATATCGATGGAAAGATTATTCAATTTTCCACGTGATAGGAAGTGAGAATTATGAAAATTCAACGTGTATAAGAATGAATTCTTATTTCAAAGCAAGTTATAACATTTTTGAGATGATTTTCAAGCTAAGAAAAAGCATGGGTATTACAAAGGGAGAGTCACATGCCTGAGTTACGAAGATTCATAGAGAGCTTTGAACAAATCCGAGCCTAATATTTATTGAGAGGTTTTAGAGAGAGAGTTTAGAGAGAGTTTGATCTTGTAAAGGGTATAATGAATGACCAAAAGGTGTTATAAGACGTGGGGTCTTAAGGGATTGGGGTAGGAAATGTCCAAAGTACCCCCTACTTAAAGTTGTAAAATCCCGCCTTTAGTTATGATTCAAGTCGTTGACTCATCACCATAACTTAAGACTCATACCATTGAGTCATCACTAAGACAGAGCATTGGACACCACATACTGTCCAACTTACGACTTCTTAGTACCACTCATCACTAGATCATACGACTCATATGGTCTAAGTCATGACCATCACAAAATACCATGGGCTTGGACACAGGACAATATACGAATGGACCCTAACCACTCATCACATGATCATACGACTCATGAGAAGTCACTCATAACCAGGAAAAAACTTGATCGATAACACACTGGTTAACTTATGGCTGGGGTCACCTGACCCATAACCACATCATATGACTCATGGTGTAAGTCATAGGAAGGGTAGAGAGCCTAAAACTCAGGAAATTTGTGAAGGACAAAGTCCGAGGCATTTCAAAAATAGATTGTGGCAGCAGATCTAAAATGTCAATTTAAGGTTGGTAACAGATTGGTGTGATTTTGTAGATTTATATCTTATTTCGATCCTCGGTTTAGAAAGTTGTGAGATTAGGTTTTGAGGGTCAACTTTGTGAAAACATTATTTTTTTGAAAATCTGATATCGCCATTAAGTACTGAGCATCAAATTTTTACAGGGTAGCATAGGTTGTTTGTGTTAACGGGATTTTGGATGAATCCTGAGTGGTATGTAGAGACTTGGAATTCATGAAGTCTCCTGCTGGTGCTGGTGCACCCGCAAACGTAATGGGTCAGTCGCTTATGCTACTCAGCTGACTAGATGCAAGTGTCGCATATGCGACATCTTGGTTACGATTGTAGGACTCGAGTATGAGATGATAGATTCATATATGTGATACCTGCCCTCAAGACAGGTACCACGTACGCGACTTTATGATGGCGTATGCGATGCCTGGGTCCTTTATATACCCATGTTTTTTTATTTTCACCATTTTTGAGACTTGGAGCTTAGGGTTTCATTATTTTGAGTAATTTATTTCACTTTTAAGCTTGGGTGAGCTCCATAACATCTATTTTAATATTTTCTCCAAATTTCATCATGTAATTCACATTTAAATGCGAATTAAAAAGGTATAAATTGGGAATTTTGTCCTGAAAAGCCTAAAAATTATAATTTTCCCATTTAAACTCCGATTTCAACCCATTTCACTTGGGTGAGTTTCTAATCTTATAATTATCACTTTTCTTTTGATTTCATCTTCAAAATAGCTTCAATTCTTGATTTCAAAATGAATTTCAAGGATTTTTATCAGTAAAGCTTAAGCATGATTTTTCTTCAATTGGGACTTTGTTTTTAATTTATTTTTGCTTGGGTTTTCAACTCCAAGTCCTATAAATATGGGGAACATGTTTCAAAAATAAAATTATAATTTTACTATTTTTTTTGAAAACCCATTTCGGGGTTCATTTTTTATCCCGACATATAAAATAGGTATTATGGATATCGTTGGCTTTTTTTTAGATGCATAGATTCTATATTTGTATGATTTAGTTGATTCTGAGTCCATTCATGAGGAGTAGGTCTTTGGATTGAAGGCTTTCGTAATGGTTTGACATTCGAGATATATTATGACTTAATTTTCTTTAGACTGAGTTGAGTTGTTAAGATTGATACAAAAGAATGTTAAGGGTGTGGGAATTAATCATGAAAATAGCTATAATTATTGTGTCGTGCCCGTGTGGAGGCCTATATATTGATTTATTTGGTGGTTTTTGGAACATTCTTTATTGTGTGATCATATGGGGTCTTATATGTTTTTGTTGGCTTTGTATAGGTGAAATTAATTGTATCCTATTAATAAAAAGGCTAATATGGTATCAATAATATAATATAATTGTATTCTACTCTCTTGGCATATGGTTTATGTTGGAATTCATTACTGGTTGGAAATATTGAGTGGATTATTGGCTCACTTGGTTGGATATGGTAATACTCGTTCTGGTTGGTTGTGGGAATTACATCCTCATATCATATACATTCATAAAATATTGGTACCACCATGGAAATACTGGAAACACTTGCTTTTTCTAACAGAAAATGTGATATCCTTAAAATCCTCCATCGATAGATGTATCGAAGAGGAGTTATGGATATTGGTGTTGAATTGGTTATATATGGGTTGAAAACCCCCCGATTGTTTCTACGTCAAAAAGCTTTATCTACGTAGGTGTATACGGAGGTTGTGCGACAACCTTGAGCATCATCATCATTAGCATTATCATCATTATCATCTCCGTTGCATTTGCATTTATTTTGTACATTTCTGTGACGTATTATTTTCCTTGTTATGATACCTTTCTATGTGTATTTCTTTCTTCTTATTCATATGTGTGATACCTGTATACTTGTACTTTTCTTTCATATTGTTATGGTGTATGTGAATAGTGTAGAACTGTTAGTAAAGATAGTGTGTACTACTGTTTGGGACATTTTCTGGTTGCAGGGGGAGTGCCCTTAGTGTGTATTTTGTATGCTTTATTTTTATTCTTTGCTCAGTCGGCCTATGATACCTACTGAGTACAAGTGGACCATACTCTCCCTTACCATGCCCTTTTGATGCAGATCCTGGTTCGAGTGCACCTCATGGTGGTTAACTTCGGATGATACTTTGGAGATATTTTGAGGTAGGAGTTGGATTCTTGCTTCCGGAGTCGACTTCTGCCTTTCTTTATTTAGACTATGTCTTTATTTTGCATTCAGAGACAGAGTTGTTCCTATTTTGGATATCTTATGTATTTTGATCTCGAGTAGTACTAGTGATGTTCTTATACTATGACACTAGGTTTTGGGATTATGGTATGATATCTTTGGTTATGTTCTTCTGCTCTTATTATATTGTGTGGTTTTACATCATTCTAGAAGCCTTACTTTGGGTTATTGTTATTATTTTCCCTTTTCATACCAATTTGTGTGACAGGTTTACTTATCAAGGCTTGCCGCGACAAGTGTCATCATGCCCCTTATTTTTTAGGTCATGACAATTCCCAACCTCCTCAGAAGCAACCTACAAAACCATACAATGAAATTATATAAAGGTGGAGATTTATCAAGTATGAGAAAAATATTGGTCGAATCAACCTCAACTTCCAAAGGCAAGAAGTTGTGGGTACCAATTTTTTCAAGCCCTTTTTGTAAGGCTAGAAGCTCCGAGTGTAAAGCAGTATGGGCATTGCATGAACCATTAAAAACCATGATCCAATTACCATTTGAGTCTCAAACAACCCCACCAATACCTCCCTTAGTTATATGTTTGTCATATGCCCCATCTATATTGAGCTTAAAATAACTAGTGGGGGGACAAGTTCATTTAATTTCTATAGGAAGCGGGGTTTCAAAGATCTTCTCGCTATCTATATACGACATAAATTCCAAAACATTATTCTTAAAAAAGGAGACAAATGGGATAACAGATTTAAGTTTGTAGACAAAATTGTTCCTATTAATCCATAGGTGCCAAAGTGCAAAGGGAAGAAAGTCGGTCCAGTCATATGTTATGGAAGAGGTCGGGGTAGAGAATTTTTTGGTCCTTTAATAATAATAACCAGTGAAGATTTGAAAAGTACAGTTGGTGAACATTTAAACCAAGGTCAAGCCAAAATTTCCTAGCGATAAAATAATGCAAGAAGACGTAAGGAATAGATTCTTCCTCTAATTTACAAATGGGGTATGGATTCTCAGTGATGCATAAGTGATGGAGAAATGCATAGTAGGAAGCCTATCATGGGAGAAAAGCCATAGCAGGGATTCAAATTAATTTCTTGTGTTAAGCCTCCAAATCTAGGCAAAATTATAGGTAGTCAACCTATTTCCTTACATGTATTGGAGAACTGACTTAATGGTTAAGACACTGTTGGAGATGGATGCCTAGTGGGGGTGTCAAGGGTGTTAATCGTAAAGCTAAAGTTTATATATTTGGTATTGGTAAGAATTGAGACCCGAATATCAAAAGAAAACCTATGCCATCGCCAACAATTATCTTCCCATAGATCAAGAAGCTTTAGATTATATTCCTCTTTTGTGAGGGTCCATGAATGAGATTCCGAAGTAAAAGGGATTATGGGATCCATCTATCATGCCATAATTTATAACCTTGCCTGAATCAGGTTTCGAAGCAAAATTAGGAGCACAAATTTTATCCCCCTCAAAGAATATTTTCCCAAATAAACGAGTGATTATAGTTGGGCTTAGTATTATTATACTTTTTTATTAAGGTACTTGCACAAAGAGAATGTGGGTTAGAAAATTCTCCAGGCGAGGCTAGTTAGGAGAGTGATATTCTTAGTGTTGGCTAAATATTACAATATTTATAACTGAAAATACAAAAAGAAATAAATAAAATACATAAATATTCTTCTTGGCTGAGGCACAGATATCTTACTCTCTTTTAAGGCGATTCAAGCCTATTGCAACAAATGATTTCACCGGTCCAGTACTAACCTTCTTGATTTTTTCCCTCCAGGACACAAAAACCTCCTCACAAATTAAAACTCAACAAACTTTGGACAAGAGTTGAGTTCAAAGTTCCACTAAAAAAACACCTACCTTCAAGTAATAAACATACTTTTTTACTGTCACGGCTTGAACCAGGTCCTGGCTGTGATGGGCATCCTATGTCTGCCGAGGACCCAGGATCGCCCCCTTTGTATGACCTTACAAATCACACGTATACACATAACAGTAGATAAGTTTCGAACATATAATAAAATAGAGAAAATAGTGACTCAAACGTCTATGAATGTCAAGAACCAAAACCCATCCACAGTAATCCAAAAGGCCTCTATACTATACAAGCAACCTATATCGGGATATGCCCTCGACTCTGACAATGGAAATGACAATGATAATGTTAATTTGAAGTCTTTAACTCTAATTCATGGAAGGAAACCGATGGAATGATTAAGTCTTCCCAAAAATGAAAGCTCACCACTTCACCACAAATGACTGATGAACCACGCCAATCCACCTAACACTGCGTAGGAAAAGTAGGATTGCTTTCGAACCCTATATCGCATGGGTATACAATGTCTGGAGATGGTTAGTGGGTTGAGAACTAGCATGTAACTCAGGGATAAAGGGTAAAATAATGACATAGTCAATAGTTCAAAATCCATCCAAATCCAAGGCACACGATCATATGCATATACACTTATATATATATATATATATATATATATATATATTGCTGGGATAGGGTACAAGGTTTAGCATGATTTTTAAAACTCATTAACCTAGATTGTGTAGCATAACCGTCATAATAAGGCACCCACAGGCTATATGGGTCTAGCTTTCCCCTAGCTGAAAGGGCTCCAATGTGTATGGTTGGACGAACTAGAGAATAATCACATATACATATGCTCTATGGGGGACAAGAACCTCTTGGAATGTGTCAAGAGTGACTTGACCACTCAGAGATATAACATGGGGGACTCGAACCACCCAGTCATTTAAACCCCTGCGTCGACAACTGCGGTTTCTAGTATTGCCCCCTCGGCACTTATAATTTCATAGAATAGCTACACAACCCTCATTAAAGCCCAAATAAAACATTTTTCACATATTCCCAATCACTAAGAAAGGAGTCATACGTTAAGTCATTATCAAGTGGTATCGTCATACAGACTGTAGCTTGCAAACACATGTTACTTTTACAAATCCATTAATATGCCAATGGAACTTTGACCCAGTTATCCAATAAGACTCCAATGTTCCACATAGGAACCAAACCATGTAGCCAAGTGAGACTTTAACCCAACTAGCCATTGGGAATCCAAAGTCCCTAGTAGGAACCAATCATTTAGCCAAGTGGGACTTTAACTCCTTGACCAATAGGACTCCAAAGTTTTCAACCCAAATTCAATTCATGGCCATCAAGTCCCTTTTGAAGTCAATTCAGGTTCTATTACTCTTTTATACTGTGCAAGGTTTCAAAATGTTTTTCAATATACATATTCTCATGTTCAAAGCCAATTCCACAAGATTGGGTTAAGGTTATTGAAATCTTCAAATCATTAACTTATCAAACTTAGGGAAAACCATCTTCCCATTCAATTAACACACCCATGCATCTAATTGGTTTCAAAACGACCATTTAAACCATAAATAAAGCATATATAAACATAAAACATCACATAAATAATAATTATTCAAAACCCTCAGTCTATATCCAAAAACCAACAACTAAACCATATGAGTAACTATTTAAGCACATAATTTTAACAAAATAAGTATTGGGGAAAGAGGTACATTGCTAAAAGGATCATAATTTTGGAAAGAATTTACCCTTGGAAGCTCTAGAGAATCAACCTTGAGAAAACCCTAATGCTCTTACTTGAGAGAATTATTGAGAAGAGGGAAGTTATTTTGTTATGTTATGGATGGGAATGGGGTCCCAATAAGGTTTTAAAGTCGTATGTTATGTTTAGGGAAAGAGGGAAATGTCTGAAACACCCTTAATTTAAAAGCTAAAAAATTATCGCCAGTGACTACGGGTCACTATACGACTCGTAAGGACTCACTATGACTCATTGGGTCTAAGTCGTAATCAAGATAGAAAATTTTGGGTACACAATAGTCACCCTACGATTGGTACCTTACGGCTCGTATAGAGTCATTATGACTCGTTGAGTCTTGTCGTACTCAAGGTAGAATACCATGGGCATCTTATTAGTTTGGATAAGGAAGGGGGATATACGTCTTCTAATAAGTCTTACGACTCGTGACCTAAATTCATCACCAAGGCAATAAATCAGGAAAAACTCACCAGACACCCTACAATTTGGGTCCTTCGATCTGTCAAGATACCCTATGACTCGTATGGAGAGTCATAGTCAGGGCAGTGAGTTCAAAACTCCAATTTTTTCTAAGTCCAAAAATCCAGGATGTTACATTCTCCCCCCTTAGGATCATTCATCCTCGAATGATGGGGTCAAGGCATCCTTTGGCATGATTTAACTCAGAAACACACCCACACTTACCTTTAACAGAGAAAGAAAACAAAGATGTTGCGGAAATCATAATTTCTTTTTAAAAAGTCAGAAAACAAAGATGTTAAGATTAACATATACCTTAAGAACAATTATCCAAAACGGAAAAAAATGGGTATTTGGACTTCATGTTCTCTTCAGCTTCCCAAGTAGCTTTTTAAACTTTTTGATTCCTCCAAAGAACCTTTACCGAAGCCACATTTTTTGTCCGCAGCTGACGGACTTGCCGATCTAAAATCTCAATCGAGACTTTCTCATAAGACAAGTAATCGAAAACACCAACACTCTCAAAAGAAAATACCAAGTAAAGATCACCCACACACTTTTTTAACATCGAAAGATGAAAGACTAGATGAATGGAACCCAAGTTCAAAGGTAAATCCAACTCATAAGCCACACTGCTCACTCGCCTCAAAATACAATATGGACAAACATAACTGGGATTGAGATTTCCCTTCCTTCTGAACCTCATCAGTTCCTTTATGGGAGACACCTTTAAGAACACCAAATCATCCACATCAAAATCTAAGTCTGTTTGCCTTATATCCACATACGACCTCTGGTGACCCTGTCTCGAATCACCCTCACCTTCCACATGGCTTGGTGAACCAAGTCGGTACCATACAACCTATTCTCGCCAATCTCAAGCCACCCAATAGGATACCTATACCTCCTACCATAAAGGGATTCAAAAGGAGCCATCCCAATACTAGAGCAATAGCTATTATTATACATAAACTCTATGAGAGGAAAATGATCAACCCAACTACCACCAAAGTCAAGCACACAAAACCTTAGCATATCCTCCAAAATTTGTATAGTTTTCTCCACTTGTCCATGTATTTGAGAATGAAAAGTGGTGCTAAGGTTCACCTTAGTACCCAAAACTCTCTAAAAATAATACCAAAAATAAGATGAGAAATACGCACTCCAATCAGATATAATGGAGACTAGAGCACCATGCAACTTCACGACCTCCTGAATGAAGAGCTTAGCATAATCCTCTATCGAATAATTAGTCTTCACTGATAGAAAATGAGCAGACGTGGTCATCCTATCCACAGTGACCCATATCGAATCAAACTGATAGCGAGACAAGAAAGACAGACAATGAAATCCATATTAATCACTTCCTATTTCTAGATGGGTAACTTAATCTCTTAAGATAACCCAGTAGGCCTCAAGTGATCCACCTTCACTTGTTGACAAACCATACACTTGGTCACAAAATTTGCCACATCCCACTTCATGTTATTTCACCAATAGATCTCTTTCAAATTACAGTACATCTTTGTTGAACTAGGATAAATAGTGTACCTCGAATCATGAGCCTCAACCAAGATCCTCTCACGCAGCCCATCAACATTGGGAATACACAACCTACTTTGGTATCTCAAGATAACATCACCACCAATCTTGAAAACTATCACTTTCTGCTGGCCCGCATCATCCTTAATCCACATCAAGATAGGATCCAAAACCTACTTGTCTATCACCTTAACACCAAGCGATGACTTCACTGCCTCTTGCACCATTACACCTCTATCCTCAAAGTCTAAGAGACGAACTCTAAGATTAGCCAATAGGTGAATATCCTTTATTAAATATCGTTTCTCTTTATCTACATGAGATATAATCCCCATAGATAACTTGCTAAGAGCATCAACAACCACGTTAGCTTTACATGATTGATAATGAAGACTCATATCATATTCCTTGAGCAACTCAAGAAATCTTCTTTGCCTGAGATTCAACTGTTTCTAGGTGAACACATACTGCAAACTCTTATGGTCTGAAAAGTTGTAAATATGAACCCCATACAAATAGTGACGCCAAATCTGTAAATATGAACACATACTGCAAACTCTCATGCACCTTAAGTTTCCTAGAGACATACACCACAACCATATTATGCTACATCAACAAACAACCCAGTCTCACACGGGATGCACCACAATAAACAACAAAGCCATTGGTACCTTTGCGTAGGGTCAAAACTGGATCAAAATTCAACTTACTTTTTAGCTTCTCAAAACTACCCTCGAAGCATCAGACCATAGGAACTTCACCTTCTTCTGAGTCAGTCTAGTCAATGGAGTAGAAATCAAGCAGAAACTCTCCATAAACCTTTTATAATATCTGAATAAGCCCAAGAAGTTCCTAATGTCGATTGGAGTCGTAGGTCTAAGCCACTTCTTAACTGACTCAACTTTCTGTGGATCCATCATGACCCCCTTACTAGACACAACATGACCCAAATAGGTCATAACATTCAAACAAAACTCACACTTAGAGAATTTTGCATACAATCACTAATCCTTAAGGGTCTGCAACACTACCCGTACATGATGATCTTTCTTACTCTTAGAATACACCAAGACATCATCAATAAACACAATGATGAAAAAGTCTAGAAACTAACAAAAGACTCTGTTCTTAAGATCCATAAATATCGTCGGGGCATTAGACAAAGAAAAAAACATGACCAAGAACTCATAATGGCCATACCGAGTATGAAAAGTAGTCTTAGGGTATCCCTCTTCCTAATTTTAGTTAATGGTAACTTGACCCAAGATAAATCTTAGAGAAATACTTAGCACCCTAAAGCTGGTCAAATAGGTCATCAATCCTAAGAAGACGATATTTATTATTCACCATCACCTTATCTATACGTATTCGAAAGGACCCATCCTTTTTACGCACGAAGAACACAAGAGCACCCTGTGAGGAAATATTAGGATGAATGAAACCTTTATTAAGAATATCTTTCAACTGCTCCTTAAGTTCTTTTAACTCAGCCGAAGCTATTCTATAAGGAGGGATAAAGATAGGAAGAGTGTTCAAAAGAAGATCAATTCAAAAATCAATTTCCCTATCTGGAGAAACACCAAGAAGATCATTAGGGAACACTTTGGGAAACTCACAGACTATAGGGACAGATTGCAATGAAGGACCCTCAAATCTAGAATCTTTAACATGCACTAAATGGTATAGACACCCTTTGGAGATCCACCTCTGGGCTCTAAGATTTAAATGAGCCTTTTCTTAGGCACTAGGGAACTACCTTCCCACTCTATCACCGACTTATTTAGAAATTAGAAACTCATCCTTTGGGTCTGGCAATATAGAGAGGCATAACACGAATGGAGCCAATCCATCCCCAGGATAACATCAAAATCGATCATATACAATTCTATCAAGTCTACCAAGGTCTCCCTACTATATATAGATATCACACAACCCCTATAAACTTTTTTAGCAACCATAAAATTACCCACTGGGGTGGACACAGAAAAGGGGTCCAACATACTCTTAGGACCAAAGTTGAAATAAACATCCACATATGAAGTCACATAAGAAAGAGTAGACCTCGGATCGAGTAGACAATACACATCATGGGAAAAGAGTTGTAACACACCAATGACAACATCCGAAGATACCTCAGATTCCTGGCAAATAGCAAGAGCATAAAGATAATTCTGACCAGAAGTAGCACCCTTTAGTGTTGAAGCTGAAGACGTGGAAACCAAAACCTTATTAGCCCCAGTATCAACCCTGACTAAGGGACAATCCAGCTGTATGTGGCCCAATTGGCCATAGTTAAAGCACTTATTTCTGCCCTCTATACAAAATCTATGATTTACCTACCCACTAAAATGGTAAGAAGGATAAGATGGGGCTGATTGACCTTCACTCTCCTGATATTAGCACCCTATGCCCTGGGACCATCACTATTTTAAAAATAACGATCAGCGGACAACTAAGTATATAGAGCACTAGCTGTAGAATAATAACCAAATTTTCCCCCAGTCTTCTTCTTAGACCATTGATTGCCATCATACCATTATTTTTCTGACCTCTACCCTATTCTGAATACTGAAACTTCTTACTCTGCCTATCCAAATTTCTGCCTACTTTTTTCTCTCATTCTCCACTTACTGTATGTACACCATCAACCAAGAAATATCTATGTCCTTGTTTAACAAGGTGGCCTTGCCTTCCAACACCAAGTCATGGGATAACCCAGAAGTAAACTTCTTAATTCTCGCTCTCGTGGAAGACACCAACTCAGGAGCAAAATGGGGAAACTGGTGAAACTTTAAGGCATACTTCTTAATAGTCATCTTGTCTTGCTTTGAATTTACAAACTCCTCGACCTTAGCTTTCCTCAACTCCTAAGAAAAGAAATGGTCAAAGAAGGCACCAGAAAAATCATCCCACAAGGCTACTTCAACATCATCACCTCTCAACTGATCCTATTCCTCATACCACTAATATGCCATATCCTTTAATTTATATGTGATAAACTCCACACCTTCAATGTCGAAAGCATGCATTACTCAAAAAATCTTATCCATATTATCAATAAACCCTTGAGGATCCTCCTCCACCTTAGAATCAGTGAAAATTGAAGGTTCAAGCCTCATAAACTAGCCGACTCTAGTGGCCTCGCTAGAAGGAGAAACAACACCTTCATTCTCAGAATAGCGAGACTCAAAGTTCACCAACTGAGTCAACAGATGAATAGAGTGATGAAACTCAGCATTAGAAATGTCTCCTTGGGATAGTGGAGCATGATCATCATCAGCCCAAGGGGGTCTAGGAGGATTGGTAGGGATCGGTGGAACTCCATGTGGGGCTGTATAATTAGGATCTGGAACTCTAAACCATGTCTGAACTCTATAAGTAGAACAAGCTCTGTTAATATTTTTCTCAGATGGGATAAAAGAGCTTATATGTGCATCAGATCGTTGGGGAGGTATGATCTAAAATGTGAGAAAATGGGTATTAGAGGATATTTAAAACCTTAGACTCTATAGCCCGAAATTAGATCACAAAAAAGGGAAAACATTCCTAAATGCCTTGTAGCTTTGCCCTTATAATTGAGGCACGCTACATACGCATAAAAAAGACTCTACTTGACACAACTTTGTGAATATCTAATGAATCCAAACCTAGGCTCTGATACCAACTTGTCACGACTTGAATCAAGGCCTTCCGTGATGGGCATCCTAAGTCCACCGAGGACTAAGGACCATCACCTTGTCAGACCTTACAAATCATACATAAATACATGACAACAGATGAGCTCCGAACATATAACAAGATGGAGAATATAGTGACTCACAAGTCTATGAATATCCACAACTAAAATTCATCCATAGTAATCCACAAATCCTCTATACCATACAAGCAACCTACGTCAAGACATATCCCCGACTCTGACAATGACAATGTTATGTGAAGTCTTTAACTCTAATTCATAGAAGTAAACCAATGAAATGATCAAGTATTTCAGAGAATGGAAACTTATCACTTCACTATAAATGACCGACGAATTGAGAAGATCTAATTAATAATGCACAAGAAAAGTAGGATTGCCTTCAGAACCTGTATCGCGTAGGAAGACAGTATCGGAAGACAGTTAGTGGTTTGAGCACTAGTATGTAACTTAGGGGTAAAGGGTAAAATAATGCCATGATCAACAGTTTAAAATCCATCCAAATCCAAATCCAATACACATGATCACATGCATACACACACACACACACACATATATATATATAAATATATATGTATCAAATATAAGGATAGGATACAAGGTTTAGCATGCACTTTATGACTTATTTACCTAGACATTGTAGCATAACTATCATATTAAGCCACCCACGAGCTATATGGATCCAGCTCTCCCCTAGCTGAAAGGGTTCCAGTGCGTGTGGCTGCACGAACCAGAGAATAATTACATATACATATGCACTATAGGGGACTCGAACCTCCCGATATGTATTAAGTATGACTTAAGCACTCAGTCATATAACATGGGGAATTGAACCACCCGGTTATTTAGACCCCCGCGGTTTCCAATATTGGCCCCTTGAGACCTTCGCATTTATGGCATAGCTACACAACCCCCATTAAATTACAATTAAAATACTTTTCACACATTCCCAATAATCAAGCAAGGAGTCATTTCTAAGGCATTATCAAGTGGTATCATCATACCGATGTAGCTTACAAGCATATGTTACTTTACCAAATCCATCAACATGCTAATGGGACTCTAATTCAATTAGTTGATAAGACTCTAATATTCCATGTAGGAACCAAACCATGTAACCAAGTGAGACTCTAAACCAACTAGCCAACGGGAATCCAAAGTCCCTAGTTGGAACCCTTAATTTAAATGTTAAAAAATTAATGTCAGTGACTACGAGTCACTATATGACTCGTAAGGACTCACTCAACTCGTTGGGTCTGAATCATAATCAAGATAGAAAATTTTGGGTACATATTGTTCACCCTATGATTGGTACCACGGCTCAAATAGAGTCATTACGACTTATTGAGTCTAGTCGTACTCAATGTAAAAACCTTGAGCATCATACTGGTTTGGCTACAGAAGGGGGATATACGACTCGTAATAAGTCTTCATGAATCTTGACCTCAAGTTGTCACCTAGGCAGTAAATCAAGAAAAATTCACTAGAAACCCTACGATTTGGGTCCTTCAACCTATCAAGAGACTCTACAACTCGTATGGAAAGTTGTAGTAAGGACACTGAGTTCCAAACTATAAATATTTCCAAGGCAAAACAATTTGGGGTGTTACATTTACTAACTTTTGTGAACTTTATATTTTCTTGTTCTTAAAAAATATGCAAGACTACCTCTATTTATAGCTGAGGTATTCATTCTTGTAATGAATAAGAATAAATAATGGTTAGTAAAGAGGGAAGGTCAATGACACATAGATTACTAGAATAATAGTAGAAGTTATAAGAGTTACAAGAAACTTATGGATACATTCTTACCACTAAATCATAAAAGTAATTGAAACATAATGTCACCAAAATGAATGATTGTTAACTACTGTAGGATGCATGTACAAAGGGATGGAGAAAATATGTTGAACAATGACATTATATCTTATGCCACTAACTCCAAAATGGAGTAATGTCCTAAAGCAATCAATGACAGCCATTTACTGACATTCTTAAATCCTCCAACATTAAAAAGATAATGGAGAAGTGGTGAAGTCCAATAATCAACAACTTACACTTTGGCAAAGACAATGAGAACCAAATTAATATTATTAAAATACTACTATTAAAATGCTCAACTCCATCAACCCGCACTCATATAATATTAACATAAGTGAGTCTACAAGATGAAGGAAGACTACTATTCATAATTAAGGTGTGCTCTACATTGAACCTCCATTTAGTAAAACGATAATTTTTACTCCAAAGTCGTAGTGGTCTTAGACATGAACTATGACTGCTTGAGGAAAATAAAAAGTCACTACTTACACATAAAAATCAGGTGTTGACATTACGGCCATGTGTTATCCTCGTTTCATGAGTGTTTTTTGAGAATGAGCCTGATTCTTATAGGAGGTGACCTACTTCCACACTAATATAGGTGAAATTTGTTGAAAGTGCTTCTATAATTTTAGCGCCCTCCTCATACGAGCTATAGATTTTCATTAAGAGTTTTTTAAACTTAACCTCACAATCACTACAACAAAATTCACTCACACCATAAAGAGGGATAAAATTAGTGTATTTATTTCATAATAAATCATCACGTGATTCATTTTTTTTCGTTAAACCTATTATAGGATCTCTAGTCCCTAGGTTGAATTTCTTAACATATAACTTAGGAATTTATAGGCTTTAATCCCACCCCCTCGATGTTCTCCAGATCTTTTCTCTTGCTATGACCTCAGTCAATGAATCTGCAAGATAATCACAAGATTTGACATAATCAATATTAATGATACCATTTGTCAAATATGACCTCACATTACTATGTTTTCTCCTTATAGGTCTAGATTTATCATTGTAATAATGGTTTTGAACTCTACCAATTACAGTGGTGCTATCACAAAGAATTAAAATAGAAGGAATTGTTTTTTCCAATAAGGTATTTGAAATAACAAATCTCTTAACCATTTCGCTTCCTCACTAGCTGAAGATAAAGCAATTAGTTCAGCCTCCATGGTAGAGTTAGAAATATAGTTTACATTTTAGATTTCCAACAAATAGCACCATCACCCAAAGTAAATATATAACCAGTAGTAAGATAAAGAATCACATGATAAAGTATTCCAATCCAAATCACAAAAGAGCTCCAGTACAACATGATATTTTTAAGAGAACAAACCACAAGTTTTTGTCCCAATTAAATATTTCATAACTCACATTGGAGCATACCAATGTTCATTACCTGGCTTGCTATTAAACTTGTTAAGTACTCCTACTGCATATGCAATATTAGGCCTAGTGTAATCAGTCACATATCTCAAACTTTCAATTATGCTAGCATATTCCTTTTAATTTATTATATTATTTTTACTTTCAACATAAAATAAGTGAATATTAGAATCAAAAGAAGTTACAACATCCTTGCAATCAAGGACATTATATTTTTAAAAAAAAATTCTCAACATAATATGACCGGTCAAGGAAAATTCCATTAAATGTTCTAGTAATTTTTATTCCTCGAATAAAATTTGCCTCACCAAGATCTTTCATATTAAAATGACTTCTAAGAATATTTTTAATTTCTCCAATAACATTCATGTTAGAGCCAAAGATCAATAAATCATCAACATATAGGCAAATAATAACATACACATTATTCCAAGACTTATGGTAGATGCACTTATCACACTCATTTGTTTTAACGCCATTATCAATCATGCAAACTTTTTATGTTATTACTTTGGTGCATGTTTCAAGCCATATAGGAATTTAGTAAGTTTAAATACTTGGTTTTCTTGGCCTACTTTAACAAAACACTCAAGTTGTTTCATGTAAATCTCCTCATTTAGGTCTCTATCTAAAAAGACAGTTAATTTTACACCCATTTGATGAATTTGTAAATAAAAAATTACAGCAATAGCAATTAAAAGTCTAATGAATGTAATTCTAGTTATTGGAGAAAAAGTATCAAAAAATTCTACGCCTTCTAATAGCTTGAAACCTTTAGCCACTAGCCTAGTTTTGTGTTTATCAATAGATCTATGGTTTTAACTTTTTACCTAAGATCCATTTACATCCAATTGTTTTACAGCCCGGTGATAAATCAACTGGCTTCCAAATTTTATTGAAAATTGGTGATTTTATTTCATCATTTACAACCTCTTTTAAAAAAATATCACCATGAAAAGATAAAACTCCTTTTAAATTGAGAGGGTCATGTCCAACATTAAAAACATAATAATCAAGACCAAAATATTTTCTTCTCCGATTCTTTTACTTCTTAGTAACTCAAAATCATCAAGTTCTTTATTTTTCAAAATAGAAGTAACTAAGTAGTGACAAAATATTTTCTTCAATCCTTTGACCCTCACTATTATTAGAAGAAAAAAAAATTATTTTCATGAAAAATAACATCATCAGATTCTATTGTAATACTATCTTCAAGATTAAGAAATCTATAGGTTGTACTATTTGAAGCATAACCAATAAAACCACAAGTAGTAACATTTTTACCCAACTAAGAGATTTTAGGATCCATTAACCTTACATAGGCTAAGAAACTCTAAACTCTTAGATATCTCCAATTTGACTTATGATATTTTCACAACTCAAAAGGTGTTAATTTGGTCTTTTTTTGAGGCATGCGATTCAAACACAACAAGCAGTCAAAAGAGATTCACTCAAAAATTTAGAGGTGCACTTGACTCAATAAGCATAACATTAGTCAACTCAATCGAAGTTCTATTCTTCATTTCTGCTACACTGTTAGATGCAAGGGAATATGGAGGAATAGTCTCATGAATTATACTCAATGATCTAACAAAAGAATTAAACTCATTTGACTCATATTCACGACCTCTGTCACTTCTAATTATTTTTGTTTTTTTACCAAACTAATTTTCAACTTCGTGGAGAAAAGTTTTACAATCCTCAAAAAGCATCACTTTTATTTTTCAACAATTAAACATATGTAAATTAGATAAATCATCAATGAAAGTGATAAAATATCTATTTTCTCTACGAGTTAAATTTTTTCAATTTCACAAATGTGAGTATGAAGTAATTCTAACAAATCGATTTTTCTTTCAACTTGAAAATGAGGCCTTTTTTGCGATTTTGACTTTACTACAAGCCTCACATTTTTTAAAATTCCTTTTAATCATTGAAATTAATCCTGAACTACACATAATTTTCACATAACGATCATTAATATGACACAGACAAGCATGCAAAAAATTATTTAAAAAAATATATAAATAAAAGTAGATGTTTTATTCCACATTCAACTTGAACATCCCATCACAAGTATACCCATTTCCCATAAATATACTATTTTTCACAATTATATATTTGTAATTTTCAATAATCTATTTGAATCCCGCTTTATTAAGAAGAAAACTAGACATTAAGTTTTCTCATGGAATGAGTAAAAAGTGCATATTTTAAAGTCAATACCTTTCCAGAGGTAAAAATCAGCTCGACATTTCCCTTTATAAGCACTTGAGCTGTGTGAGAATCTCCAAGCATGATGGTTTTGGTCTCCTTAAAAGGAGTATAAATTTTAAAGTCAGTCTTTGTCACAACAGACATGACGGTTTGCACCAAAGCCAGCCCACCATCCATCAACATTCTCCACCATGTTTATGTTTGTTATCACCAGCACAAATGATTCTTCAGTAACATTTTCCTTAGGTGTAGGCACATGTTTTTGAAATTTGCAAAATTGATAAATATGCTCACTCTGGCCACAGACAAAGCATGATCTTTCTTCTTGAACATGTTAATTTTTTCTTGGTTATCTCCACCATTATTGTCCTTGGAATGTCTTCCATCATTTTTCTTAATTTCTTTCTTCTTCGGCTTCAAAGAAGTATTTTTGTTAGTTTAAAGGACAACATTATTTGAAGTAGTTAAATTTACCTTTGGTGTGATACTGTTCTTATCTGTTTACAAAAGTGCATCTTGACGCCTTTTCTTCAATGGAGATTCTCATTATCAAAGTCTCAAGAGAAGTTTTCTTTTGCTTGAGGTGCATAGTTTTTTTGAAATTCCTTCAAGAAGGTGAAAGTTTATCTATTATGCCACAAACAATAAGGTTATCTCTAATTTTGACTTCCTCAGACCTAAGCTCACCAAAAATCATTATGAAGTCCCGATCTTGATCTACCACTAATTTGTTGTCCACTATTTAGAAATAAAAAAATCTACTAGCCACATATTTTTTCGCTCCAGGCTCCTCCGTATCATACTTACTCTGTAATGCTTTTCAAATTTTCTTTGCACTAGAGTAAGTTCTATCATAATAATCAAATTGACAATTAAGTAAAAAATATTAATATTTGTAGGAGTCACCATCATATTTTCAACTTTCTCTTTAAGAGAAAAAGTTTAGCATCATTTATAGAAGAGTTATCTACTTTATTTAGATTCTTCTCAGTTAACACATAAGAAACATTGAGAAGACTTAAGTAGAAGAGTATTTTATCATTTCACCTTTTGAAAAGAGTACTGATGAATCAAACTGAATTGACACTTGTTAAGATATCTTATCTTGACATCCACAAAATTTTTCAATTGTTGCCGTTGATTCTCCTTAAAATTGTTGGTGAAGTATTACAATAATTACAATCAAAAACACAAAAAATGAAGAAGATACAGAAAGCTTCTTCTTGGCTAAGACACGGATATCTCGCTCTCTTTAAAGAGAGTCAAGCCTATGTAGCAAATAATTTCAATGATCTAGCAGTAAACTTCTTGACTTGTACCCTCCAGTATATAACACCCTTCTCACAAAGTACAACTCAACAAACTCTGGCCAAAAGTTTAGTTCAAAGCTCTACCAAAAACAACACATCCCTTCAACTAATAAACTCTTTTTTCTAACTTTTGTAAACTCTATATATTCTTATTCTTAAAATATTTGTAAGACTACCTCTATTTATATGTGAGGTTGTAACGCCCCGAGTCTGTACCCCAAACACTACACGGTGCTAGCGACCCCGAAGGACCACCATCTAACCCATGATTGGTACCTGCTGTGAGCACTGAACCATAAAAACACTTCAATGATAATATATCTGAAATAAATGCAGAAGATAGGCTGAAATTCACCATAAGGTTCATAACTGAGACAAATACTGAATACTGAAAAACTAAATACTAACACATCTGTCTAAAATACTCTAGTCTGAAAGCCTCTAACTGTCTGGATATGGAGTTGATGGGATAGATCCCCAACTAACTCCATCTACTGAATATACTAAACTATTGAAATATTGAAATAATAAATCTCTGTCCTTGGACGATGAGGACTCACTACTGACTCTGTTACTGAAAATTTGAACTGCTAAGTATGGTCAGGAGCTCATGCATCTGAAACTATGATATAAAACATCATAGTGCAAAATAAAAGTATGCATTAGTACTTTGAATGTGCTAGTATGTTAAGTGAGGTAGTCTAATAAGCATGGGTTCATATGCATAAACGATAACTAGCTGAGTAACATGGACGTAACTGAATGAGAGTACATGTATGAATACATACACTGTAACTGAGATCATGATAATATTGGATACTGAGTTCTAAATATTGATTTATATCTAAGTTTATTGATACTATATTACTGATAACTAAATGACTATTTATGACAGTCCTGATTCTAAAGAACTGAATTGAGTTCTGTACTGAGACTAAAACTAAAACTGAAATTATGGGAGGTAATCATCCAACACACATGCCCCAAATCTGAGTTGATAGGGGTCTAACCTATGACCTCAGTTGGAAGAGTGCTAGTACCATGCCTGTGGAGTCAGTCCTAATCTAGCGGGTGACCCCTGAGATCAATCTTAAGTAGCGGGTGATCCCGGAGAATGTCAATCCTATCTAACGGGTGACATCTTATAACCTACGCTGGCTACGTAGTTCTGAAACTTAGGGATTGCTTCTATGGACCTAGTCCTATCTAATGGGTGCACCCCCATCCCTAGGTTCGCTTTGTGCTGAATCCTACTCCCAACTGCATAGACACTAAACTGATTTCTAAACTATACTAGGTTGGACTGAACTATTACTGATCATGTTAACTAACTAAACTAGACTGAGTTTAGTGAGTTCTGTAACTGACTGAGTTTGATTGACTGACTGAGTACTATGATTTCATGACAAAACTGAGATTGTTCTACAACTACTATAGCTCTAGGTAAACAACTAGATTTTTTGGGTATTGAATACCCCCAGGACTCGATAGCATGAACAATAAACATAGCATGAACTTAGAGGCATAATAATACTTGCTTAGTAGCAATATATTTAGTTTACACATTTTGTCAAACACTTGATATACATGAGCTTATGCATGAATGAAATCACATAACAACTTGTCATACTTTTCACTAATCAATTCACATAAGTATTTTAACAAACACTTGGGAGATATAAGATTGTACATATGCTAGCATGTCATGATTTCCCCATTTAATTCACCTGGAAATTTATCAAACACTTGGGGAACATAATCTATACACATGATATTAAATAATATGTAGGCCTCATGATTCCAAATCCCCAACTTACAATTGTAAGGGCTTAAACATGAATTCACATAATACCACACACATTTCAAATAAATTTATATGAATCTTGTACTAAATCATGGATTAGAAACCCAAATAACATCATAATTATGAATACAATCAATTCAATATGAAATTCATGAAAAAAATCAACTTATAAATTTAAAAGGGATTCTTGAACTCCAAGGGTGGAAGGAAACCCTTGGATGAACACCTAACATACCTTGATGCTTGAAATTGTGAAGATTGATGGTGAATTTCTTGGATCTTGATCTTGACTTTGATGGGTTAGGGTTTGTATCTTGAGAGAATTTGAGAGAAAGTGAGTGTATTTTGCTTATTGAGGGCTGAATTTCATGTTTTAGGGACTGATTAAGGGTGGGAAAATAACCCAAATACCCTTCTAGATGCGGCTTTTAACGACTGAAAATGTAGCCAATAATGCATAGCCCAACCTATCGCGTCTATGGGATCGATGCTATGGCTAACGTGCCATGTCGATGGGATCGACGCTAAGGACTATGTGCCATGTCGATGGGATCGATGCTATGGCCGACGTTCCGTGTCGAGTCTGCATCGGCTCACTGGAATTTGACACTAGGAGCTGGGAAAAACATTCATCGATGTGATAGTTGGCGCGACGCGACGAGATCGTGTCGATCCACTGGTTTGGACTCCCAAACTTAATTCAAATGAGGTCCAAAAATTCCAAAACTTATTCAGGGATACCTACTGACATTCCTAATCATGGATCAACCCAAAAATAGACATTTAAAGGTCGTATGGATTATGAAATTAGATTGCCAACTAATAAAGGCTAAAATAATTCTAAGTGTAAACACTTAGCTGAAATTTCTAAGTCTGGGACCTCTTTTCAAGCTTTAACAGACTGAGTTAAGCTTTAAATTTTATAGGTTCTTACAATATCTCTCCCTTGGGAACATTCATCCTCGAATGAGGCTGACTAAGCTGAGAAACACTGATAGACTAAGCTTACACACTGAATATGCATATCTGATGTATGGAACACCTGACTGAAACTAATGATAAGCTGAGTTTTCTAACTGAACATACATATGTGATGCATGAGTACATGACTAAATTGATTAATGAATGCATGACTGAATATGCGATGATAATGGATACCATGTTTATAACTGTAACTAAACATGGAACTAAGTCACTCTAAGGAAGACTGTTACCTTAAGCTAAGAATACTAATGAACCTGAGATCATTTACTAAACATGCACGAATGAGAACATGAGAACATAACTGAGCCTGAAATATGATACATGAACTGAATATCATGAACTGAATTGAGCCCCTGAATACATGGCTTACGACTGAGATTGGAACTTGAGGGTCCACCTATGAATACCCACTACTCCAAACTGGATTCATTACATAAAGAGAAGATAGAGGTTTTAGGTCATGAAAGCTAAGAGAATTATAGTACATCTCCCCCTTGGGACATTATGTCGCCTGAAGAATGCTGACTTAGCTGAGATACTGAGAAAAAGCTGAGACGATCCACAGGGCACCTACGAATTAAATCTTGACTGTATATCGGGGATCTAAAACTAAGGCATGATATATGAACTGGGCTAAACTTGTAACTACTAGGATGCTTTATCTTGGAACAGTCATATTCATGAAACTTCAAATAGTATGACTGGGTGGAAAGATGGAGAAACCATTCGAGCCTATCCGCCTAACTGCTAAACTGAATTCCTGGCTTTATGGACTAACTCATACTAAAAACTTATACCCAACTAGAGAATTTCTTGACACTCTTTCTATAAAGTTCTATTGACTTTAGGGAGCAAGGAATATTAGCATGGTCTGAACAAGATATCTGAATAGGATATCACCTCATGGCTAAAATTCTATAACATAGAGAAAGGCCTACAAAACATCATCTAAGATAGAGTTACTAAGCCTTATGCACTACAACTACTAACTTGTAACCTTAGCCCCATTTCTCAACTATTCTCTCAACTATAATTTCTATTTCCACACCACGTTTCAATTGAGGCTACTGAAAAATAATTTACATAGGCACTGATAACTCAACCTACTAAAGTCTGGGCTGGACTGAATTCTCTCATCATGTTCAAGACTACTCAAATCTATGAAATGATTTTAGCCACTTACACACTAACATGACATTCAAGCCTATCTTCATAACTACCGCCTCGTATAAAACAAGCATGCAACAATCTTTTTTTTCATGAAATACTATGCCGAACTTGACACTTAACTGAGGTCTGAGGAGTAGAATATCAATATCATGGATTTATCAAGAGGACTAAACTGATGATATAAATATACATGACACAATTTGACTTTAGCTGATCATTAAGTGTGTAGCACGAGCCATAGGAACTGTGCATACTGTAAAGTATGTGTACATGAGTTATGAGCTGCGTGACCTGAGTTTAGAATTTTATATTCATTGAACATAATTCGTAATGCTGAGTGAACTGGAACTCCTTATACTAGGAACTGAAGTGTACATGATTTTTTTTATAACGTGCATAATATGAGCTATGATTATAGAGCTGACGTGTGCGGCATGAGTAGATATCATGATAGCTGAAGTACAAAACTTTGCACTAAGGTAAATACGAGTTGGGCATCATCCCTTCCCACTTCTTTTCTACACATACTGACATTATTACTAAAATCTAAAAGCCTGACTTAGTTACTGGATCTACCATCTCCCCCCTTAGCTTAAAGCAGTTATTCTAAATCTATGAACCACTTAATAATCTTTAAATCAAACTAAAACCATATTACTCTAAAGTTTGAGATAGACACTGAGGAGGGCTCTGCTAATATTTCTGATCTGACACTAAAGTTGACAGCTATATAGAAGTTACAAAGGAGGTGAAGCCTTGGGATCTAACAAAGTATAAACATAAGGATGAAAAACTCATAACATACCCATAACTAAATCAAGAGAACTTTCTTGATCATGGTGAGACCGGAGTGTATAAAGTCTGTTTGGGCATTTCCCATTGGTGGCACTGAAAGCGGCACCCTGCTAATTTGGGCGACCGAACTGAGATGAAGGACGATTGAACTAACCCTGTTGACACAAATATTTTCCACTCTGAGCCATTACTCTACACTCCCGCATCCTGTGGCCTGGCATACCATATCTAAAAGATACATCGCTGCCAGCTCTATACACACCTAGGTTATGTCTACCATATTCTTTGCAAGCAGATGGGTAAGACCACCACTCATACTACCCTAGGTTTTAGAGCCTGGTGCCCCGTCATGAATGCCATTCCTAAACCATAGTACTGGCGCACTAGCTGAAGAAGGAGATGGGGATGAAAACTTCTGACTAAATTGAGAGTGGTTACCACCCTCTGACCTTGGTTGAGCTAAACTAAAGCTACCTATTCTAGATTTTTTATTCTCTCTCTCTTTCTCCTTAGCCTTCTCCTTCTAGATCTGCTGAGCATGGACCATAAGCCTAGAGAATTCTATCTCCTTAATCAGCATTGCTATTCTGCACTTCTTAACCACACTCTCTGACACCACAAACACAAACTTGCTTATTTTGTACCTACTATCTGCTACTACATGGGGAGCATACCTAACTAATTGAGTAAACTTAAAGAAATACTCTCTCACACTTGTGTTGCCCTGCTTCAGATTTATAAACTCTAACACCTTGGCTTCTCTCAGCTCTAAAGGAAAGAATTTATCTAGTAAAGTTGTAGCAAACTTTTCCCACACTATGGGATCTACATCTGTACCTCTGTCTACCTTCTACTGCTTAAACCATGTATAAGCTACATCTTATAGCTGATAGGCAGCTAGCTCAGCACTCTCACTCTGATTGAGGAACTCCTATGGATCCTCTTTTAACTTAGATTCTGAGAATAGGGGTGGATTCATTCGAGTGAAGTCCTAAATCCTGGATGCAGCAGTATTAGCCCCTGGGTTGGCCTGAACGAAAGTTGGTCGTTCATTCTGAGCTGCTATGGATTTGTCTAGAGTGGTGAATGCAACCCTAAATTCTGTATGAGAAACATTCTCGTCCAGGGGATCTTCCTGAACGAGCTGAGGTACTGACTGGTTCCTAGTTCTTCTTCCATTGTTCTTTTTAGGAGGCATGTTCTGTAAATAGAAGAAATAAATAATTTAGACTGAGAGTTTAACTTGAGCTCATGCTCACTCGTACGACATGAATACTGAAAGAAGAAAAACTTTTTATAAAACATCTCGTAGCCACCTATCCATAGTATGGCACGCTACACACCCATGGACAAGACTATACTTGATACGGCTATTAGACTTCCTAGGACTCTGTTGAACCTGAGGCTCTGATACCTAGTTTGTAATGCCCCGAGTCTGTACCCCGGATACTACACGGTGCTAGCGACCCCAAAGAAACCCAGCTAACCCATGACTAGTACCTGTTGTGAGTACTAAACCATAACAACACTACAATGATAATATATCTAAAATAAATATGGAAGATAGGCTGAAATTCACCTTAAGGTCATAACTGATACAAATACAAGAAAAACTGAATACTGACACATCTATCTGAAATACTCTAGTCTGAAAGCGTCTAACTGTCTGGATATGGAGTTGATGGGATAGGCCCCCAACTAACTCCATCTACTGAAATACTAAAATAATAAATCTCTTCCTCGGACTATGAGGACTCACCACTAATTCTGCTGCTAAAAATTTGAACTACTACGTATGATCAAGATCCCGTGCGTCTGAACTTGTGATATAAAACATCATAGTGCAAAAGAAAAGTATGCATCAGTACTTTGAATGTACTGGTATGCTAAGTGAGGTAGGATGATATGCATGAACGATGACTAGCTGAGTAACATGGACGTAACTAAATGAGAGTACATGCATGAATACATAAACTATATCTGAGATCACGCTAACACTGGATACTGAGTTCTGAATACTGATTGACTGATATCTGAGTTTACTGATACTATATTATTGATAACTGAATGACTGTTTCTGACAGTTCTGATTCTGAAGAACTGAACTGAGTTCTTTACTGAGACTGAAACTAAAATTAAAATTGTGGGAGGTAATCATCTAACCGATATGCCCCAAATTTAAGCTGATAGGGGTCCAACCTGTGACCCCAGTTGGAAGTGTACTAGTACCATGCCATGGGTACTAACACTGGATGTGGAGCCAGTCCTAATCTAGTAGGTGACCCTTGAGATCGGTCCTAACTAGCGGGTAATCCCGGAGAATGTCAGTCCTATCTAACAGGCGATATCTTATAACCTATGCTGGCTACGTAGTTCTGGAACTTAGGTATTGCTTCTAGGGACCCAGTCCTATCTAACGGGTGCGCCCTCATCCCTAGGTTCGTTCAGTCCTAAATCCTACTCCCAACTAAATAGACACTGAACTGATTTCTAAACTAAACTAGGCTGGACCGAACTGTTACTGATCATGCTAACTGACTGAACTGGACTGAGTTCACTGTGTTCTGTAACTGACTGAGTTCAATTGACTGACTGAGTACTATGATTTTGTGACATAACTGAGACTGTTCTGCAACTACTATAGCTCTAGGAAAACAGCTAAATTTTTTTGGGTATTGAGTACCCCTGGAATCGATAGCATGAACAATAAACATAACATGAACTTAGAGGCATAATAATACTTGCTTAGTAGTAATACATTTAGTTTACACATTTTGTCAAACACTTGATATACATGAGCTTATGCATGAATGAAATCACATAACAACTTGTCATACTTTCCACTAATCAATTCACATAAGCATTTTAACAAACACCTGGGAGATATAAGCTATACACCATATAATTCACCATTTTCCCATTTAATTCACCTGGGCAATTTATCAAATACTCGGAGAACATAATCTATACACATAATACTAAATAACATGTAGGCCTCATGATTTCAAATCCCCAACTTACAATTTCAAGGGCTTAAACATGAATTCACATAATACCACACACATGTCAAATAAATTTACATGAATCTTGTACTAAATCATAGATTAGAAACCCAAATAACATCATAATCATGAATACAATCAATTTAACATGAAATTTATGAAATAAATCAACTTGTAAATTTAAAAGGGATTCTTGAACTCTAAGGATGGAAGAAAACCCTTGGATAAACACCTAATATACCTTGATGCTTGAATTTGTGAAGATTGATGGTGAATTTCTCGAATCTTGATCTTGACTTTGATGGGTTAAGGTTTGTGTCTTGAGAGAATATGAGAGAAAGTGAGTTTATTTTCCTTATTAAGGGCTGAATTTCGTGTTTTAGGGCTAATTAAGAGTGAAAAAATGACCCAAATACCCCTCTGGACGCGACTTTCAATAGGCCTAAACCACCCTCTACTTTAGAAGTTGAAACCTTATCCTAAGATATGAGATGCAATTTTTATTTCCTTTGTGGAACCCTAAAAGGAATCACATTGAATTTTATCAATAAATTTATAAATACGTTTGGCAGAAGAAATTTTTACATTATATAGGCTGAGATGACGTTGAAAGAAGTTTTTTCAAGGACAAGTCTACCCATAGCGTTAAGGAATTTAATTTTCCAACTTGCTAGTTTTTCTCATATTATCAAGAATGTACCAAAAATCTTTTACCCGTGGCTACTGCTAAGTTTAGAAAAACCTAGATATTTTTTAAATTATTGTGATTCATGAATATTAAAAGATTGACAACTGAGATTTCTAGAAGAAATAGGACAACCATTTGAGAAGAAGGCTTTAGATTTAGTACAATTTATTTTTTATCCAGAGATAGGACAAAAGTAATTAATGCAATTTTCCTTATTTTGAATAGACAGGGGAGTAGCCATTGAGATTAGAGTGAGGTCATCCACAAAGAACAGATGTGAGAATAGAAGCTCATTTCTCGAAAGAGAAATAGCTTTCCACATAAGGATATCTACTTGGTGATAAATGTAGGTTGATAACAATTCTATGCATAGGATGAAAATGTATGAGGACATAGGACCACCTTTCCGAATACCCCTATAGGGGGAGAAGAATTTTGTAGGGGAATCATTAACTAAAACAAATATCGTGCTAATGTAATACAGTTCATGGTGAAGGTAATCATGTTCCTAGGGAATTTAAAGAAAACAAGAGTATGATAGACAAAAGACCATTACAGCAATCAAAGGATTACTCTAAGTCCAATTTAAGCACAAGGTATCCTTTTTTATAGGTAGTTTTATTAATATGGTTAAAAATTCCTGAACAAGAACAATGTTATTGGAAAACCAACAACCTGAAACTAGTCTAGTATGGACCAATGAGGTTTGGTGGAGTACAGTTAGCTATAATTTTTATAACGACTCTGTATACCGTCTTATATAAACCATCAGGACAGAAGTTTTTAAGTTGGTTAGAATTTTTGAATTTTTGAATAAGACAAAGATAGGTCTTGTTTAAAGGAACCGGGATGGTTTGAGTAGCAAAAATTTGATGACAATAATGAAGAATACTTTTTCCTACACAACTCCAATGATATTTGTAGAAATAATAATGAAAATCATTTGGAACCGGGGCCTTGAAGGGTTTGAAGGAGAAAAGGGCTTTTTGACTTCAAAGTTTGTCACGGGCCTATTTAGAGCCAACATATCCAGTTTATGGAAACTATGGTAAGAAGTACCAAAATTTTTCCAATTTAAGGAGGTACGTGCAGTAGTAAAACAATCTCTAAAACAGTTGAGAGCATGATCAACAATACCATCATGGTTAGTAATCCACTATCATTAGCATCTTTAAAATGAGATATTTTGTTATTACGTCTTCTATTTATGTAATGACCTTGGTTTCACCTTTAGGATGGCATAGTTCTTAGGGATTTTTCTCCGTTTTCACTTTGCTAATAAACTTCTTCACATGCTATTCTTCGAATAATTCTACTATAAAGTAACTAACATGAACTTATCTTATTATATCATGATTGTTAGGAATTATGAATTTAGCTATTCATAATAGTGAATAAATATACCTGTTCTGGTAAGTTTGATAATCCTAAGTTTTATTTCTCCATATATTTTTCCATTGAAATATACCTGTTTTTTAAATAAATAAGCAAAATATTTGTTGTAGACAAGAGAGAGAGTTTTTGCTTCAACGCATGAAGGCTTACCCTTCATCTGAGCAAATGCTCGTTTATTTATAGGCTGAAGTTGTAAACAAACTTTACATGCACGTGTCTATTTTAAAGACTAAAAAACTTTAACAAAAATGTCAAAAAGGCTAGGCTATAGGCTATAGCTATCTAAAAAAAAAGTCTTTATCTTAAACTACTAAAAGACAAAAAATTGTTAATACCTAAGACTTTTTCTATACAAATTTTTACAATTTACGTAAAGGAAATTGTGAAAGTTATCTACATGTCACTTTCACAATTCAATAGCTTGTCTTCTCCATTATTTCGCTCCGTAGCTATCTCTTTTTTGTTGTATCTGCTGTTTTTCTATCTTCTTATCAGTGTAGCATCACATCTGGAATAAAGTTGTGCTTGCTACTACATCTGCTGCATATGTGGTCTTTGTATTTTTGGCCAACTTTTTCAAAAAATTGATCCATAGCTTCTTCTGAAATAATTCCCTTACTGATAGACTTGTTAATGGTTGTTCTTCTGGTCTGAGGAGTGTTAATCCCCATTTTCTAAGTTCTTCCATGTCATGGTCTCTAACTTCTTTGCAAGTTCAATAAATTAATGCTTGGTTCCTTGAATTATATATCCAAACTGGCTTTTTATTTAAATAATTATTAAGTAACTCTGATAATATATTGCTTATTCCAATAACTTTTTACTGCGGTAAAATGCTGGTATCTGCATTTTTGGTATCTCGGTATGTTCACATATTTCTTCCGGAATAATATAATCTCTGGTCATACCCATTTTGACCACATTAATAGTCTGTTTAATTTCGTCAAATAATATTTCTGATGGTGCGGAATAAAATCAAACATAGAATAATTATCCGTTGGTAATTCTCTTGTAAGTCATAAATTCTTTGTGAATTTCTGGGATTCCTACTAACTCTTCTCCATTGGTTGTGTAAACCATAGATAATAATCCATAATAGTAACATGATTTAATAAAATTTGGGCTTGTACCTAGTAAGGCAATAAGTTTATTGTAATTTTGGCATTTCTGGGTAATATATCCTTTTTGTTGTGCGGCTAGCTCTTCACTTTGAATAGGTTTGGTATTTAATAAGGTTTGTAAGCTTTGTATGTTGTCAATATATTTACGAGAAGAATAATTGTATGTCTGTTTTTCTTGGTTAAGTGATTCAGAATATGTATGTATCTGGGGAGGTACAAATACTTCTACATTTTGTATATTTGGTGTATATGGTTTTGAAAATATTTGGCTGAGGTTATAATTCTTTTTCTTTGGTATTCCAGGTCTATTTTGAGTGACTATATTTTTCCCTTTAGATGTGCCTGCAGCTGTAATTGAAGTTTCGTTAGTAATTTGAGTTTTAAGGTATTTCTCATCGTCACCTTCTAGGTCTAGTTTTTTAATGTGCTCTTCCTGCACAGTATCTTATTTTTTATAGTGCTCGACTTGCACTTTTACATTTGTAACTTCAGTAGTTAGTGTAATAACTCGTTCTTGTAATAACTCCATTTGTTTAAACATTAGGAGTAATAAATCAGTCTGGGTATCTTTGGCATTAGCCTCTTCCATTGGTAAATCAGTTTGAGTAGCTTTGTCTTAATAAGTAATCTGCAATGATATTTTTGTTATTATTGATTACTTCAATTGTAAATATAAAACAGTATATTTAATACTAGTCTCTGGATTTCCTTTGTCGTAACTGCATTTTGTATTTTTCTTGTTAGCCACCATCGTACCTGTGTATTATCTATTCTAACAATAAACTTGCTATATGTTCAAATGCTATTAAACATTTATATAAAGAACATAATTCTTTTCTATTTATTTTCCATTTTATTTCTGTTTCGTTAAACGTTCCTAGATAATATCTACAATGATGTTCTAATTCTTCTTCTTCATACCTATATTTAAGTACTCCTCCATAACTATATTTACTTGCATCATCTTCTACTATATATGTAAATTTTTTATTTTCATCTGAAAATTATAATTTTGGTAACTCTTTACAAAGTAATTTTATTTTCTTTACCTGTTTTTTGTCTTCTTCATTATATCTATATTCTGCATCCTTTTTTAATTTTTTCTGTCATGGTTTTAAGTTTTCTGCTAGTTTTGGAATATATTCTCTTACTTGGTTTACTAATCCTAAGAATGATTATAATTTCTTCTTTGTATCTAATTCTTCTTCTGAATTTATTATTTTTTGGACTATATGTTGTTGCATTTTGACTCCACTTTTATCTATTTGTATTCCTAAAAATTCTATCTGATTTTTCATAATTTTTGTTTTCTTCTCACTTAAACTTATTCCTAGTTTTTCTATTATATGTGTAAACTGTTCTAATAATTTTAAATGTTCTTCTTTAGTTTTTGTGTATAATAGTATATCATCTATGTATACTATACAATTAAGTAGTTGTTTAAAATAACTATCCATAAAATGTTGATATCTACCTGGTTCATTTTTATATCCAAATGGTAGTACATTCCATTCATAAAATCCTTGTGGTACCGTTAAATGCGGTTAATTCCTTAGATTCTTCTTCTAACTTTAAATGGTAAAATCCTGATTTACAATCAAATTTACTAAAATAATTATATCCTTGTATTTGCCTTATTTTTAATATCTTTTTTGGTATTGGATAATTATAAGTCATTGTTTTTGCATTTAAATTTCTATAATCAATAATCATCCTACTTTTTCCTCTTTTTTGTTCACTATGTTTATTTACTATAAATGCTGGGCTATTATGTTACTATTAATTTTTTGTATATATTGTTTTTCTAATAATTCTTCTATATGCATTTTAAATTCTTTTAAATCATCAAAATTATATATTAATGATTTCTGGGTTATTATGCTATTTTTATCTATTAATTCAATTTTTATAGTGGTTTTATGTTTTTCCCATCCTTTTAATGGATCTTCACTATATAATTGTTCTAATTTTTTTCTTAAGTATTTCTATCTTATTTATTGAAAATATAGTTATTTCCTTTTTATTTATTGAAAATACGACCAGTTCTATTGTATCTTCAGTATTTTTTATATTTTCTAATTTTTGTGTAATTTTTTCACTTCCTTTTATCCAATCAATTTTCTTTCTTATTTTATTAATAACTCTTTTTTATCTTACTTTCTGTTTACATGGTGTTGTAAACCACCAATCTGTTCTAGTTATTATATATGGGTATAATTTATCTAAAAACGGCATTCCTAAAAATATATCTTTTGATGTTAGCTCATAATTATAGATTTCTTCTATTGTTAATATTTTATCTCATACTTGTGTTTTTACATTCTTAGCTTTTTAAGTAATTAAGCTTCCTTCGTTATTAAATTCTTTAACTATTATTGGTGTTTTTAATTTATCTCATTTACTTTCTGGTAAAACAATTATATCTACATAAATTAGCTCCTGCTCCTGTATCTATCATAGGCGTATAATATCTATGATAATATCCTTCTACTACTATCTTCATTAATACATATATTTTCATATTATGTTAGAGCTCTTCTTAAGAATAATCTTTCTCTATTATATGTTATAGATAATTGTGTATGTTCTATATTGTATGGTTTT
>NC_061113.1:100353601-100397839 GCF_002878395.1 Capsicum annuum
GAAGAGAACAAGAAAAAATAGTTAGTAGTATTAATAACCTCAAACAAAATATTAAATATAGTACAAGTAGAATAGATTATTATACATTTACTTTAGAAGAATAAAACGATAAACTACAAATATCTAAAATACTGGGAACATGAAATGGAAGGAATAAGATTAACAGAAAACCTTATAAAAACGAATTTAATTGAATATTTTAAAACAAAAGATATAAAATATTTAGAATATCTTAAAAATAATATAGAAGATTTACAAAAACTAAGAGAAAAAGCTAAAGAATATTATAGCAAAACATTTAATCAACTACCATTTAATCACCCCTCAAAATATGACTATCAGTAAAATTGAATATATTAATAAAATATATGAAAAAGAAAAATACAAGAACAAAGAAAAACAGTTAATGAATATTACTAAAAAGCATTTAACAATTACGTAAATTAATGGATACATCTTACGAAAAGAATAAATCATTAAAAGAAATCGAAACCCAACTATATAGTTTATACCAAGAATACAAAAGATTACATAGTACTAACGAGGATCCTATAACACTAGATAATTTAATTACGATAATATCTAATTTAGAATATGAATTAATAAAACATCTTAAGTCAAGAAGATAAAAATGAAAAATATTTCAATCGATAATATTTACAAAATACATTATATAAAGATAAATACTTATTACCCAATAACTATTTATTTCCTAATAAAGTTACTGTGCCTAATCCGCAACCCCCTACAGATCATTTTCGTGTATTTTAGCATTTAGAGCTTTTCTATAATTGTAAAAAGTTATTTATGACTTGCTGGGACTGACAGTTTGATTTTTGGGCAGTTCGTGAGAATTTTATTAATATCAAATTAGTTGTGAAATATTTAAATTGAATAAGAATTTCATAAGATAATATAGTCAATTACCTTTATAAAATTTATTTGATTTTTATAAAATTCTTTAGTTATGATATATCTATATTATCTTATAATAATTTTTATAATCTATTAATATTTAAAAAAAAGATAGTGACTCGAGATATGTTAAAATATTATTATTATTTTTATTATTATTTTTATTATTATTATTATTATCATTATTATTATATAATAGTGATTTTATTAGAAATAAGTTTCTAAGTATGATATATTTAAAATATTATGTTTATTTTATCATGAATCTATGCAATACTTAAGTATATATATATAATGGAACAAAAATATCTTGAAATTCAAACCCAACCCCACGTGAAAGTGGGAAATGTTGGCAACAAATATATAAAGTGCCACATATCAATTGCACAAGTGCCTTATACTGACACCCATCTCAAGTGTCATTAATTACTATATTCAAATAACATGCCGACATATATTATGTCAACTAAAGAATTTTTGGAATCATTTTCCTATAGATAATATAGTATGTATGTGTTTTAAACAAATTTAACCTCAATTTAACCTTACACTGGACGAACATTACTCCTATTTTGGTACACGTTGAAGAGAAATTCTGTAGGAAAATATTTTTATGTTGTATTATATCCGCAGAAGAAAATTAAGTTATTTAAGCTCGGATTCTAGTGGAGCATTATTTAAAAATTTCTTCGAGGGACTTTTAGCTTTAGTATTCAGGTGGGCTAGACTTACCCTATCTTTAGATTGAGCTTATGTATGATATAGTATACCATTATGCTAGTTTAGGCATGTAATTATAGCTCGGGTATCATTTGAAATATTGTATGCCTTACTTATCTAGTTAGGGCCCCATTTTAGTAGATTTCAGCCCTATTATCCCTTAGTATGATATAATATTTATGGACTTAGGACATGTTATTATGCTTGAAACCTCAAATTTCTCATATTTAGCTGAGTTATGCGTATGTTTATTTAAATGCATTTCAGTTATGGTTCAGGGCCAGTATATACTTTATTTCTGTTATTCAGTGAGTTTTGGCACCATTTTAGAATTTGTTAGGGAATTTTTCATAAGTAGCAAATTTATAGCTATAATTAGAGTTTTTATAATAACTGTTTCATAATTACAAAATATAGCAACTTGTATTTTATATTTTATAAAAATGTTGCTACTAAAATATATATACAACAAGATTTATTATCCTTCTTTTACTCAAATCAATTGAGTTAAATAAGGAAGCAGTAACTTCTTTTCTCATAAATTACTGCAGTAGATTTCTTTTTCATAAATTACCCTTATTTCAATCAGTAGATTCCTTTTACAAATCAAACTCAAATCTGAAAGATTATTATCTTCATGATCTTCAAAATTCAAAATAAAGCATCATTAATGTTTTTCTCTCTCTTTCACTTTATTATATCTCTAATTTTTTTTTGTGAGTTTTTTTCATCTTTTTTTTATCGTTTTACTTTTTCTTTTGATTTATTTTTTCTTTTTAGGTTATTTTCTCTCTTTTATTTCTCTTCTTTTTTTCCATTCTCGTTTTTTCTTTATATTTTTCTTTTTCATTTTTTTTCCTTTCTCATATTTGTTTTCTTTTCCTATTTTCATTTTCTGCTTCTTCTTTTTTTCTTTTTTTTTTTGCTTTTATTTTACACTTCTATTTGTCTTTCTTTTTTTTCCCCCTTTTCACTTCTTTTTTCAGATCTTTTTTCTTTTTTTGTCTTTTTTTATTTTTTTTACTCTTCTATCTCCATCTTTTATTTTTAAAAGACAAATATCTATATCACATATACATATTAAAAAAATATACAAAATAAATTAAAATACAAATTTGCATATATACTTACAGTACAAAACATACATTTATACCTGCATATGTATTTAAGGAAATACATATCTGACTCATATGTATATATAAGCATATAGGACACAAAATCTTTATAACATAAAGGACAACTATATACATATACATATAGGTAATCAAAAATAGATGATACATATTTTAAACAGTAAAAAATACAAATAAGTATGTACGTTATCCTCTAAAATGACAAAGAACAATTCAAAGACAAATTTAACAGCTTACAAAAATACATATGAATATGTATTTGTATATATAAAAAGGACAACTAAATACATATACATATAGGTAATCAAAAGATACATGATACATATCTTAAACAGTAAAAAATACCAATAAGCACACATGTTACCCTCTAAAATGACATAGAGCAGTTCAAAGAGAAATCCAACACCATACAAAATACATATAGCTCTGCATATGTATTTACAAAAATACATACCTGATCCATATGTATATTCTTATTTTATATGAGTCACCTTTATATTTCAAAAATAATATGAAGATATATAGTATAGTTATGTTTGTTACTGTTTAATATGAATATGAAATGTATTTCGTAAATACATATCAGAGTCATATTTGTATTTTTTTATATAGTAATATACATATGAATCGGATATGTATTCTACAAATACATATGCAGAGTTATATGTATTTTTTGTATTGTAATATATATTTAAAATAAAACAAATGCATGCTATGTATTTTGTATTATATTTTTGTGAAAGGTACATGTAATATGGATTTATGTCATTTTTGTTATAGAGATTTCATGTCCTATATGTTTATATTTACGTATAAGTCAAATATGTATTTCTGCAAATACATATGTAGATATATATATATATATATATATATATATATATATATATATTTTATACTATGAATACATATGTAGATCTGTATGCCTAGTTATTTTATATATTTTATGAATATGTATATGTGATATAGATATTTGTCTTTTAAAAATATCAGCTAGAGATAGAAGAGTAAAAACATAAGAAAATAAAAATAGAAAAAAAAAAGAAGTGAAAAAGAAAAAAAAGAAGAAAGAGAAAAAGAAGAGAAAAAAAAAAAAAAAAAAAAAAAAAAAAAAAAAAAAAAAAAAAAAGAAGAAAAAAAAAATAAGAAAAAAAAAAAAAATATAAGAAAGGAAAAAAAAGAAAACCAAAACGAAAAAAAAAGGACAAATAGAAGAGAGAAAATAAAGTGAAAAAAAATGAAAAAAAGAAATCAAAATAAAAAATAAAATGATAAAAAAATAAGATGAAAAAAAAACTAACAAGAAAAAAAAAGTTAGAGATATAAGAGAGTGAAAGAGAGAAAAAAACAGTAATGATGTTTTATTTCAAAATTTTAAAGATTATGAAGATAATTATCTTCAAATATAACAAAGAAAAAAATGAAAAAGAAAAAATTAATAAAAAATCAAAAAAGGAAAAGAAGAAGAGAAACATAACAGAAAAAATAAAGTGGAAAGAAAAAATAAAAAAAGAAATTAAAATAAAAAATAAAATGATAAATAAATGAAAAAAGGGTAGAAGATATGACTATATTTGGGGGGGGGGGGGTGAAATAATGGAGTAAAAGTAGGAAAACGTAAAATAGGCGATTGTCTAGTTAATGAGCAAAACAATGCTACTCTTGCTATAAACTGTAATTTTGCAAAAGTATTGCTATTTATTTTAATTATAGTTTTAAGTATGCTACTTTCTGTAATTTTTTCACTTCTTTATGGTATGGTTTCAATTTTAGTTTTATAGTTGGTTATGGTTACTATTAGCTCCTATATGAGTTTGATGATCTGGAAGTTCTGGTACTGATTATAGTTATTCTGGGAGTTGTGGTTCCTTTTCATTTTGATTCGAGTTCGACATCTGAATATGAGTTTTGTTGTATATCATATATGTGGTATTTCGCTATTACCCACTATTTGGTTACTCTAGCAAGCTACAGTTGATAAAATCTATAGTGTTTGGCATACAAACTTACTGGGATCGGATATTCATACTTCTTAAAAAAATTATGAGACTCATAAATTCTCATTGTAGGGTATTCCTGTGAACTGGTCACACATGCCCATCAAAGAGAGCATTAGTATCTTTGGAAAAATTATTTTTGCCTAAGGTAGCAAGTGGGCAAAATATATTAAACCTCTACAATTGGAATAAAGTTGTAGTTGCTAAAGAGATGTGGGCATTAGCAAAAAAAAACTGATTGTCTATGGATCAAATGGGTGCATGCCTATTATATAAAGGGTGTTTCTATAGAAGGCTGTTGTAGCCCAAAAAATACTACTTGGGTAGTAAGGAAAGTGATTGAATCAAGAAAGATAATTATACTTGCACCTAGTCTATAGGGTAACTTCCAAGATAGATTAAACCAGTATGTACAAGGGAAATTCTCTATCAAGAAGATGTATTTAGCCCTTCTCCCTGACATACCAAAATTTCCCTGGAAGAGGATTATACTCCAACCTAGCATTCATCCAAGACACAACTTTATTCTGTGGCTTTCACTATGGAAGAGATTGGCAACAATTAATAGGCTTGCAAGATTTGGAATCACTATGGACACCCTATGTGCCTATTGTCATAATGCTGAGGAAATATTTGCTCTCCTATTCTTTGAGTGACCAATAAGCAGAGGATTGTGGTGCAGATTACTATCATGGTTAGGCATTCAAAGGCACATAGAAAACTGGCAGCAGGAAGTAGATTGGTTGGCAAGCTGGGCAATAGGCAAACCAGGAAAATAAGCTATAACAGGCTGTGTTTTTGCAATACTGATATATGTAATCTGGAGAGAAAGGAACCAATGAGATTTCAGCAGGGGAGATTCATGCCAGACAGAGTTTGTAAAGAAATAACTGTGCACATCCACATCAGAGGCAGACAACAAATGAAGTGGAATTCAGTTCTGCAACAAATAATATCCATGCCTTGAAAAGTTAATTTTAGTCTTATTATGTTATTTAGCTTCTCGTAATTCCTATAAGACTAGTGGATCCTTCGGATTTTAGTGTGAGTCTTACTGGAGTTTGTTGCTTTACTTTTTGAGAGATAATTGGCTGGCTCTATCTATTTTCATAAACTTGTGGGGAAATAAAAAATTTTATTTACCAAAAAAAGAGAAGAGAATTGCGTACCTCTATCTGAAATGATGGAAACTGGTGCCCCGTGCAACTTGAAAATATCCTGAATAAACAAATTGGCATAATCCTCTCTAGAGTAGTTAGTTGTCATGGGCAAGAAGTGAGCAGAATTAGTCATCTTGTCCACAATAACCAAATTGAATCATACTAGTTAAGAGACCGCGGAGGACCAGTAACGAAATATATATTGATCATCTCCCACTTCCATATGGGCAACTCTATCTCCTGAGACATGTCACCAAGCCATAAGTGCTCTACCTTAACTGTTGACAAACTATAAACTTAGCGACAAAATTTGCCATATCTCTCTTTATATTGATCCACCAATACATCTCTTTCAAGTCATGGTACATCTTAGTTGAATCTGAAAGAACTGCATACCTAGACTCGTGAGGCTCAACCAAGATCCTTTCCTGCAACCCATAGACATTAGGAACGCTCAACCTACCTTGGTACCTCAAAATACCATCCCCCCATCTCAAATGCTATCTGACCCACATCTTTCTTAATTTGCATTAGAATAGGGTCCAAAACTTATTTCTCCTTCATTTCAGCACCAAAAGATGATTTAACCACTTCTTAAACAATAACTACTCCATTTTTGGAGTCCAAAAGATGAACTCCCAAGTTAGCCAACCGGTGAATATCCTTCACCAATCCTCTCTCCTCTTCTTCCACATGCGATAAGTTCCACATAGATAATGTATTTAGGGCAATAAAGACCACATTAACTTTACCTGGATGATAGTTCAAACTCATATCATAATCCTTAAGCAATTCAAGTCATTGCCTCCACCTGAGATTCAACTCCTTCTAGGTGAACATATACTGCAAGCTCTTATGATTTGAATAAATATCCATATGCACCCCATACAAATAATGGCGCCAAATCTTCAAAGCGAAAATCATAGCCGCTAACTCTAAGTCATGAGTAGGATAATTCCTCTCATGAACCTTTAAGTTGTCTGGAAACATAGGCCACCAAATTCCTCTCATGAACCTTTAAGTTGTCTGGAAACATAGGCCACCACCTTACCATGCTGCATCAACACACAATCCAGTCCCACACGAGCATCAAAATATACAACAAAACACTCAGTACCCTCAGGTAGGGTCAAAACTGGAGCAGAACTTAACTTATCTTTCATCTTCTCAAAACTACCCTCACAAGAAACTGACCACAAAAACTTCACCTTTTTTGGGCTAACTTAGTCAATAGAGAAGCAATAGAAGAGAAACTCTATACAAACCTCCTATATTACCCAACCAAGCCTAAGAAACTTCTAATGTCGATTGGAGTCGTGGGTCCAGGACACCTCCTAATCTCCTCTACCTTTTGTAGATCCACCACGATCCCTTCACTGAAACAACATGCCCAAGAAAGGTCACAATATTCAGCCAAAACTTACACTTGGAAAATTTAGCATACAACCTTTGTTCCTTAAGATCTATAACACAATTCGAATGTGATTGGCATGATCCTCTCACTCTTAGAATACACCAAGATATCATCGATGAAAACTATCACAAACAGATCCAGAAATTATCTAAACACCTAGTTCATCAGATCCATAAATACGGTTGGAGCTTTAGCCAACCCAAATGACATAACTAGGAATTCATAATGACCATATCGAGTTCAAAAAGCAGTCTTGAGAATATCAGTATCCCAAATCATCAACTGATGATAACCGAGTGAAGGTCAATCTTAAAAAGGCATCCAGCACCCTGAAGCTGATCGAAAAGGTTATCAATCCTAGGAAGAGGGTACTTATTCTTCACTGTAACCTTATTCAACTATCGATAATCTATACATATCTAAAGAGACCCATCTTTCTTATACATAAAAAACATGTAAGCACCCTACGAAGAAATACTAGGACGAATGAAGCCCTTATCAAGAAGATTTTTTATCTGATCATTTAACACTGCCGGAGCCATTCTATAAGAAGGAATAGAGATAGGATGGGTATCTAGTAGAAGATTAATTCCAAAGTCTATTTCCTTATTGGGAGGATTCCCAGGAAGATCATCGAGAAACACTTCAAGAAACTCACTAACCACATGAAAAAATTGCAAAGAAGGACCCTCAGAATTTGAATCCTTAACCCAAACTAGGTAATACAAACACCCTTTGGAAATTAACTTATGAGCTCTAAGATAGGAAATAAACCTCCCTTTAGGCACTAAGGAACTTCCCTCCCATTCGATTTCTAGTTTATTAGGAAATTGGAAACTAACCTTTTGGGTCCTACAATTCAGAGAAGCATAGCACGAATGAAGCCAATTCATCCCCAAGATTACATTGAAATATACCATATCAAGATCTATCAAATCTACCAATGTCTCTCTATAAAACATAGACACCACATAACCCCTCTAGATCCTTCTAGCAACAATAGAATCACCCACCAAAGTAGATATAAAAAAGAGATCAGAAATACTTTCGGGACCAAAACCAAAATGCACAGCCACATAAGGGGTCATATAATAAAGGGTAGATGCTAGATCAATCAAATAATACATATATCAAGAGAAAAGTTATAACATACCGGTAACAACATTTGGAGATGCCTTAGATTCCTGATGGGTAGCAAGGGCATAGAGATGATTCCAACCAGCGTCAGTACCAGAAGTAGCACCTTTTGGTGCAGAGCAGAAGAAGTGACGACCAAAACTTTATTAGCTCCATTAACTACCTTAGCTGCAGGAAAGTCTCGATGCATGTGACCAAGATGACCATAATTAAAGCACTAATTTTTCCCTCATCATAATAACCTCGATTAAGCTGATCATAAAATCTATAAAGAAGATATGTTGGGGCTAGCTGAGCTCTACTAGCCTGAGACTGGGCACCCTGTGCCTTGGGACTGTTACTGGCCTAAAAATGACGAATACCAGATGGCTTAGGATAAGGATCACTAGCCGAAGAATATGAACAAAAATTTCCCCAAGTCCTCTTCTTACTCCACTATCTATCGTCTTCCTCACTAACTTCCTGACCTTCACCCTACTTTGAATTCCTGAACTTCTTATTTTGCCTCTCTTCCATCTTCATGTATCTCTTATTTTCATCCTCTACCTATTGCATATAAACCATAAGCCTGGACATTTCTATGTCATTATTTAACATAGCAGCCTTGCATCTAATACTAGTCACAGGACAACCTAGAAGAAAATTTTTCTCATCTTATCCCTTATAGAAGACACCAACTCTGGAGCATAATGAGACAACTATTGAAATTTCAAAGCATACTCCTTCACACTCATCTCTCCTTTCTTCAAATTCAGAAACTCCTTAGGCTTAGCTTTCCTAAACTCCTGAGGAAAGAAATGATCAAGAAAAACCACTAAAAACTCATCCTACCTAGCCAACTCTGTATCATTATATCTTAGCTGCTCTCACTTATCATACCACTAATAATCTACATCTTTCAGTTAATATGCAAAAAACTCTACATCTTCAAATTCAGTAGCATCCATCACCTTGAATATCTTCTCCATCTCATCTACAAACCCTTAAGAATACTTTTCAACCTTAGAGATAGCAAAGGTTAAGGGCTTCAATCTCATGAATTAGCTAACCCTAGTGACCTCAAAATATGGAGCAACAAAACTAACACCATCAGTCTGAAGTTACCGAGATGTCACCAACTGGGCAAGCAAATGAATGGATTGATGAAACTCCACATTAGAGATGTCTTCTTGAGGTAGATGATCATAGGTTCCGCAAGCTTAGAGAGCCCGAGGAGAATTAATGGGAACTAGTAGAACTCCATGAGGGGTAGTATAATCAGGAGTAGGGACCCTAGACTGGGTTTACACTCCAGAAGTAGGTCGAGTTCCTTCCACATTGTCCTCAGGTAGAAAAGAGGGTCCAATAGAGTTTATACAAACATTAGATCTTCGGGGAGGCATGATCTAAAACACGAGTAAATTAAGAATTAGATGAATTCAAGACACCAAACTCTATAGCCCGAACTTAATACACAAGAAAGGGAAACATTCTTAAATGCCATATAGCCTCCCTCTTATAAGTGTGGCACACTACATACCCATAATAGGGACTCTAGTCGACATTGCTTTGTGGATACCCAAAGACCCTAAACCTAGGCTTTGATACTAAGCTTGTCATGAATCAACCCTGGGCCTAGTCACGATGGGTATCTCAAGCCCAGTGAGGGTCGGAGAACACCCCATTTGCCTAGTCACCTGAGCAGAGTAAATATAATAGCAAAAGCAACCCAAACATAATATGAAATATAGATAGACAACTCAATAGGAATTAAGAATTAATAAATTATAACCACCCACACTTTCTTTATAAAAGCCTCTAAACCAAAATGCCAAGTTAGGTCAAGACATTCCCCCGACCATGGCCAAAAAAGGAATCCAATATATAAAATAAATTGATGAGATTTTGATACTCATAAGAATATAATGAAATGTTTGGCCTTCTAGAATATAGAGGCTCACTATTTTAATGTAGTCCAACTGATGAACCAAAATCACCTAACTCTACACAAGGTAACTGAAGAACCCCTAGTACCCTACATCATGAAATAATGTAGCATCCTGGGATGGTTAGCGGGGTGAGCACTAGCATGTAACTCCAGAAAGAGATAAAATAGTGCCATATTCAAATCAATACAAAACCATTTAAAAGCCATATGAACACATTCATATGTACATATATATAAGATACCGAGATAGGGAATAAGATTTAACATAAAATTTTAAAACCATTAACCTGGACTATGTAGCTCTAAGGGCACCCATGGGCTATATGAATTCAGCTCCTCCTGCTGAAAGGGTCCCTGTGCATGTTATCCACACGAACCAGGTAATGGACGAGCACCATAGGACTGGTGGATAGCTCAGCAAATACCCATTCTCAAGTGGAAATGGGAGCGAATCATGATAGATTTTGTAGGCAGATTGCCTCGCAAATATCACTATTTTGATAGAATTTGGGTTATTATGGATTGATTGACCAAGTCTGGACATTTTTCCCAATTAATGTCTCCTACAGTTCTAAAAGGTTAGCCTCTGTGTATATTTAGGAGGTAGCTTACTTACTTGGCGTATTGTGTCTATCATTTCAGATTAAGTCTTTAAGTTAACTACTAGCTTCTAGAGGATATTTTAGGAAGAGTTGGGTACCCAGGTTGTGCATAGCACTAGATTTCACCCTCAGAATGATGTTCAATCGAAGGATATTATAAGGTCCTATAGAATATGCTCCATACTTATGTGTTGGATTTTGGGAGTCAATGGGACCAGTTTCTACCTTTGGCAGAGTTTGTGTATAAAATAACTTCTATTCCAACATTTAAATGGACCCATTTGAAGAATTGTATGGTAGGCAATACCAATTCGTGTTGTTTGGTTTGAGACTTCTGAGTCTAGGTCGCGTGGGATATACTTGGTTCGTGAGTCATTGGACTAAGTTTGGGTGATTCAAGACATGATATGAGCATCTCAGAGTATAAACAAGAGTTATGTTGATCATAGATGTTGTCCATTGAGGTTTAGAGTTGGGGATAGGGTATTTCTATGAGTATCACCTATGAAAGGAGTGATGAGGTTTGGGAAGAGGGACAAGCTTAGTCCCAGGTTTATAGGCCCCTTTGATATCCTATATACAGTGGGGATGTAGCATATGCATTTGCATTGCCTCCTGCCTTTTTATCTATCCACCTAGTATTTCATGTGTCTATGCTATGATAATACATTCTAAATGAATCGTACATACTTCAGTAGGACTCGGTTCAGTTGGACGAGATGTTGGAATTTGTTGAGGAGCCTGATCCATTTTGGCCAAAGATGTCAGATAGTTGCGCTCTAGGGACATTGCAGTATTTAAGGTTCACTGGCATCACCATCCAATTAAGGAGGCTACCTTAGAGAATGAGTGTGATATGCAAGCTCAGTATCCCTACCTGTTTGAGCCTTCAGGTATTTTCTTATCCTTTACTTTAACGAACGAAAGTCCTTTTAGTAGTGGATGTTGTAATGACCCTCACAGTTATTTCCCTTATTTTCATGCATTTTTTATGTTCAAAGTTTTTCTATAACTGTCCTAAGTAATTTTTGACTTGCTAGGATTGACAGTTTGATTTTTTGGTAGTTCGTTTGAGAATTTTATTAAAACTAAATTAGTTGTGAAATATTTAAATTAAATTAGAATTTGGTAAGACAATATAGTCAATTACTTTTCTAAAGTGTTTTTGATGTTTGTAAAATTCTTTAATTATGATATATCTATATTACCTTATAATAATTTTTATAATCTATTAATATTTTAAGCGAAGATAGTGAATTTAGATATATTAAATTTTATTATTATATAATAGATGTTTTATTAGAAATAATTTTATATTAATTATGGTATATTCAAAATATTGTATTTATTTTACCACAAACTTATGCAAAATCCGAGTGTGTGTGTGTATATATATATACACACACACACACTATAACAAAAACAACAATATTCCCAGTAAGTTCCCACCAAGTGGGGTATAGGGAGAGTAAACTGTATGCGGTCCATACCACTACCTCTGAAGAAGTAGAGAGGCTATTTTCGATAGACCCCCGGCTCAAGATATAGAGACACTAGATAAGGACCGTAATAATACATGAAACATGGAACATGTAACAAGAAACATGAAATAACAGAAATAAGAAATAAGGCACCCATAAAGTAGTACGATACACTAACCAACTGCAAGCACCCACCTACCTAGAGACTCCATCCCATGAGTAAAGACATACAACCACTATCAAACTACCCCAAAGAGCACATAACTACTTGCTATGACTCACTTCCACGCACTAACCTTCTACCCTAATCCGAGTTCTCTAAACTTTCCTATCTAGGATCATTTCCTCAGTAAACTGTACCTGCTCCAAGTCCTATCTAATCACCTCACTCAAGTATTTCTTTGGACAACCTCTACCCCACCTAAAACCATCCAAAGCCAACCTTTCGCACCTCTAAATTGGGGTATCCGTGCGCCTTCTCATCACATGCCCAAACCATCTCAACTGCACTTCCCGCATTTTAGCCTCCACCGAGGCCACTCCCACCTTCGCTCAAAAAACCTCATTCCTAACACTGTCACCCCTAGTAAGTCCACACATCCAATGTAACATTCTTATTTATGCCACCTTCAACTTTTGGATGTGAGATTTCCTGACCAGTCAACACTCTGCACCATACAACGTGGACGAACGGACCTCCACTCTATAGAATTTGCCTTTAAGCTTGGGACACGCCTTTTTATCATACAACACTTCTGAAGAAAGCCTTTATTTTATCCACCCCGCCCTAATAGAGTGCGTGACATCCTCATCAATATCTCTATTTCCATGAAGCATAGACCCAAGATACCTAAAACTATCCTTTCTACAAATAACCTACGATTTCAAATTCACTACAACCTCGTCCTCCCGAGTCATATTGTAGAACTTACATTCTAAGTACTCTATCTTGGTCCTACTTAATATGAACCCCTTGGATTCCAGGGTTTATATCTACACCTTTAGCTTATCATTAACACCTCTCTGAGTCTCATCAATCAAGACTACATCATCCGTTAAAATCATACACCACGACACTTCTCCTTGAATATTTTGCATCAAAACATCCATCACTATAGGAAAAAGAAATGGACTAAGTATTGATCCCTGGTGTAACTCTATCAAAATAGAGAAATGCTCTGAATTCCCTCTCACTGTCCTTACCCGAGTATTCATTCCATCATACTGAGATAAAAATATCTTGAAATTCATATCCACCCACACATGAATTGGGTAATATTGGCAGCAAATATGTAAAGTGCCACTTATCAATAGCACAAGTATCTTATATTGACACCTATCTTAAGTTTCATTAATTACTATATACAAATATATGCTATCATATATTATATTAACTTAAGAATTTTGGGAATCATTTTTCCTATAGCGAATATAGTATGTATGTGTTTTAAACACATTTACCCTTAATTCAACCTTACACTAGATGAACATACTCATATTTTGGTATATGTTGAATAGAAATTATGTGAGAAAATATTTTTATGCGGTATTAGATCTACAGAAGAAAATCAAGTTATTCAAGTTTGGGTTTTAGTGAAGCACTATTCGAAGACTTCTCTAAGGGGCTTTTAGCTTTAGAGTCAAGGTAGGCTAGGCTTACCTATCTTTAAATTGAGCTTATGTATGGTATTAGTATACTATTATGCTAGTTTTGGGCAGCTAGTTGTAGCTCGAATATCATTTGAAATATTTTATGCTTTATTTATTCGGTTAGGGGCACATTCTGATATATTCCTCCATGTTATCCCTTACTATGATGTAAAGTTTATGAACTTAGGGCATTGTATGTATCTTGAAAACCTCAAATTTCTCACATTTAGCTAAGTTATGCATATATTTATATAAATGCACTTCAGTTACAGTTCAGAGCCAACATATACTTTATTTTTGTTATTTAATATGAGTTCTGGCATCACTTTGGCATCGGTTAGGTATGGTTCAGATTTTATTTTTACAGTTGAGTTTGGTCACTATTACTTTTACTTTGAGTTTGGCAACCGGTGATGATAAAATCTAGATTTTCTGGTACTGATTACTGTTGTTCTAGGAGTTATGGTTCCTCAGGTTCCAGTCAAGTTCGACATCTGAATATGAGTTTTGATGTATACCATATATGTCATATCTTTTTACACTCACTATTTATGGTTTGAATTCAATAGATGGTCTCTTGTTATTATCCACTGCTACCGGTTTGAACCTGATGACTAGCCTCTCATTATTATTTGTTGGTGCCAGTTTAAGCCTGATACACATTTGGATAGTTACTATTGCTTCTTGGTACTGGTTCAGTTATGTATTATTTATGCTTTTTCTTTAATTACTTTTTATGTGACCCATTGGCTTATAGGGGTACAGTTGAGTGAATTATCTTCTTAAGTGTGCCAAATGGGCTTATGGGGGTCCTATTAGGTTATGTTTTGGTTTTCCTTCTCATTAGTGCGTTATTTATCTTTCTACATAGTCTTTACTTATTCATTTATCACATTTGCATAGCTTGGTAATTGTTTACCTTTCTATCCTTATTTACTGTTGACTTAGACACACCCTCATATTTTAGTTGTACTTTTCCTGGATTGAGCTCACTAGGCCGATGATGCCTACTGAGTACCCATTGCTTTGTACTCATATTGCACTTCTACATATTTCCCCTGATATAGATCTGAGTACCATCAGTCAATACTGATGTGATTTTCTCCACCCCAATACTAATCTGAAGACAGGTGAGTTGTTGTCGTCTGAGGCTAATCCTCCTCCATCTATTCTAATTTAGTATTTTGTACTCGAGATTGATTTGAACATATTGAGTATATTTTTCATTCTATCTAGTACTTTGGGTATCTCTTAGTAGTGGATCTAGTACCGACCTTACCAGGTCTTGGGAGGAATTTATTTTCATGTTTGTTCCTCTTCCTTCTCTAATTTTGGTATATTTTATAGGTTTTCTTTCTATTTCTGCTTATTATTACTACTGTTATCATTTCTATCTGATCTTTTCTGGTTTCTATCTATTAGCCTATTACTTATCATTTTAAGATATGGCTCAACTTGCCTACTGGTGGGATAAGGCGCCATCATAACTTGTGAAATTGGGTCATGGAAATTTATAATAGACATGTGAAAGAAACTAGTATTTCCATCACCATTGTTGAGCCAATTTATTCTAGATCTCAACTTCCAATAGTCTTTCTCAACTCTTAAGATTGTGTTATAATCCTTGATAAGGGATATTTCTAAATCTTATAGGTAAGTACTAGTAGGATAGGCAGTAGATCTCTAAATTCCATTAAGACATGCCAACAATCTCTTTTTATTTCTAAAAAAATCTCCAAAAGTTGCATTTCCCCAAACAGTAGCATCTTTCTCAAAATGATGTGTAGCTTGTAAAAGATTATTATTATTATTATTCCAACATTGATCAACAATTGATTTAAAGTTTGGGTGATTTATCTAGAATTTTTCTAGCTTTAAGATCAAGGTCAACTTGAGGAAGTAATGTTAATCAATAAAGGGGTGTGATCCAAGTGGATTTTAGGTAAATGGATCACTTTAGCATTAGGGTAAATATTAAGCTAGTTAGCCATGGTAAAACACGATCCAGTCTCTCTAAGATAGGACCTATGCTATTATGCTTTATTCCATAATTTGACCAAGTGTAACAACCTCCTTTAAAACCAAGATCTATGAGATTACAAATGTTAGCACAAGACCAAAAATAGGTGCACCTACAATTGTTTATACCCTTCCCACATTATTTATCTTGTTGGTTTAAACCTCATCAAAATTACCCAACACTAACCAAGAACCATTTATATATTTATAATAATTAATAAGTTTCTTCCAGAGGGCCATTCTCTTATAAGGATATGTACTAGCATAGATAGCCGAAAAATATCAAAGAGGGGAGTTTGGTAGTACCTGGATCATTGCATGAACCTTTTGGTAAGTGTGTTGCTTATGATTAACATGCATAGTATGAGAGTAACACATCATAACAATACCCCCTAGTGTCCTACAGAAGAGATTTCAATTATACCATCCAAAAGCAAACTCATTTTTTATGCATGCATGAGTAGTCATTTTTGTTTCAAGCAAAGCCACAAAACAAGGATTGTGGTTTCTAATGATTTCTTAGAGATTTATATAAAAGGAGTCATTATTAACCCCATGAGTATTCCTATAATACCCCATGTCTGAAAGCCACTGTACAACTTATGACTCATCCCCTTAAGTTATATATACACCTTATGAGTCGTATGTTGTAAGTCGTAGCTATAGCAGTGTGGAGTAGTTGAAGTCTATTGTAGTTATGATTTGACCCTAGGAATTGCCATAGGTTGTTACGAGTCGTATGAGGAGAGGTTGTAAGGTCAGCAATATAAGTTCCCTAAGTTTCTATCTAAGTTACGAGTGGATATTTTGAGTCGTATGGACATATAATGAGCCATAAAATACCTCTCATATGTTGAACAGTGTATGCTATCTTTGCCACTTCCAAGCTTACACGTTACTAGTCCAACTTGTACCCTCATCTAACGAGTCGTAAGATTGACTTATGATGACTTGTGGTCAATTTCTGTAAGTTCAATTAAGGGGCTTTTTGGTCTTTTCCCCATTTATAACTCCCAACCCAAGACCTATAACCCAAGAGAAGCGTTATTTTCCTCAATATTTCATTCAATTAACAACATTTTTTCTCCTTCCATCTTCAAGAACAAAAAGACTAGGGTTTCTCTCACCAAGTCATCTCTCAAGTCTCAAAGTTAAAATCCTCTTTACAAGTCAAGAAATTCCAGGTATGTGGGTATTTGAACAAGGTTAATCTTCCATCCTTGTGCACGAAAAGCATGATTTTTAAGATTAAATTTATATGTTTTACACTGGGTTTCATCCCTCAAATTCTCATACATTGAAGTATACCATTATCTTGTGATTTGAAGGCTAAAGATGCATAAATGTTACATCCATTCATATTTTGAACTTTAAGATGATATTTTGATTTGAATTTTATTACTTTGATTTGGATTCTGATGAAAGATTTCTATATGGGTGTTGCCTGATATTTTGTTATAAGCGCTATGAAAGAAAGATAAAGTTTCAAGGTTTAAGAAGAGGAATTAAGTTTACAAGAAAGTTTAAGCTTTTAAAGTTCCATTATATGCAATATAGCATAATTCAAGAAATATTGATCCTTTGATCTAAAGATAAGACATGAAATCCACAAGTGTTCATCTTGATTATGATTTAAAGTAAAGAGAAGCATAATTGGTTTTCATTCTCTAAACCCTTATGCTATTTTAAAGTGGATTTATTAAGTATGAGTATGTATATATATATATATATATATATATATATATATATATATATATATATAATTAGGAGTAGTATTTAGCACCGAGAAGGGAATGCGGATGAGCGTATCCTAAATTCCCAAAAACTACGAGCCATCGTAGGTTAAGCTTTTTTCAAATATGGATGAAGTATAGTGATTACTTAAGTTAAGGTTCTATTTCGATGGCAAGGGTAGAAAAGTTCTCCCCAGCGTGGGTAAGACATTGGACTACATGGTAGCTCATTTATGTCGGTTAGAAGAATCTTCCACAAGAAAGACTCAAACCAAAGATTTTAAAAACTAAGTGTTATGGCTCACTAAGCTTATTCATATGCTTTATTATCTATGTTTTATGATTTTGCAATATTTAGTTTTACTCAAGTCCAAGGTGAGTCATTTATGCTTAACATGCATTATTTGAAAGTGTACATATATACCTAGTTCTTATTTTACTTATGAATTCACCCCCACATACTCAATACATTCCAAAAGTACTGATCCACATATATGTCTATGTGCTACATTGTCTTATAATATAGGTTCAGGTGCTCATTTCCAGCAGCACGATTGACTACGGGCATCATCACCTATATCCCAACTTTTGGTGAGTCCTCATAGTTTGAGGACCCATCTCATCAGACTCATGTTTATTGTTGAAAGTTATTTTAGATCCTTGATCTCCATTTAAGTTCGAGTTAGCTGGGGTCTGTTCCAGTGGCTCTCTAGTTAGCAGTAAAGGCTTGTCAGACGGTGCATGTTCTAAGTTCAAAGAGTTTGTTTAAGGTTTCCAAGTTAAAGATTTGCATTAAGATATAAAATTATTTACCTTCAGTTTCTATATATATTAATTCACTTTTTCATGAGAGTTCTAAGTTGAACATATATCATAGGTTAGCTTAGGGCTATTCGTAGTCCTAAGCACCGTGTGACGTTCAAGGGGTGCTCCCAGGGCGTTACAGTATCTTGATTCAAATGATTATATAGAACATTCAAAAAAGTGTCTTTACTACTCTCGACAATCATCCTCATTATAGGTACCATGATCACTAAATTCTTTGCCAAGTATTGGTTTACTGTCGGACGAATCACAAAGGAGCATTTCACAAGATTGGTTGGGCAATTGAGATTATATTTTTTTGTCTTCTTCCTTTGGGAATACCATAAGGGCTGCAAAATTTAGATTTGAAATTTCTGTGAATACGGTCCTGAGAGGATTCCTTTCTAACCTTTCCAAAACCATAACTGAGATCTGCTGATTTAGTTTTGAGAGTGATGGGAAATATGGTTCTGAAGAGGGGACTTCTTGAGGGGAGAAATGAAGAGATGGTATGAATCTTGGTAGATTCAATTTGACTGGCATTAGTCATCGAGGAAAGAATATTAGTTTGTTCGACATCATCTCGTGAGGAGTAAAAAAGGAGGTCTGTGCTATGTTGTTCATGTTTGGAAACATGATCAAGAAGTGAGAGAGGTTCCAAATCTGTTGCATGATCTAAAAAATCCAAACTGAGTTTGGTGATGTCGAATTCAAGTTGTTTGATGTTTGCATTTGGTTGACAAAATTTTTTAAAGCAATCCTCATCCCTTCTATCACCATTGGGCTAGTGTTTCTCTTTTTGAAATAATATCAGAGATTGAATGTCATTGAAATCCATTGAGAACATTGATGTGTATCCCTTATTCCCAATTCTATTCACGATTGAGGTTGGATGGGCAGTGGCACTGGAGGAGGGGGTAGCAGAGACTGTTGGGGGGTTGGAGTTGTTCATGACTTCCATTAGTATATGAGGAGGGCTGAGTGGAGAGAGGATTATATATTGGTGGGAGGAAATTTAGGCTCCTACCATTGTTTGAAGAAGAGGAAGATGAGAGATTAGAGTAGTTATTTGGATGTAAGACAAAAGGTGATGACTGAAAATCTTTTGATAAAGATTGTAGTAATGGTTGATTGGGTGATAGAGTAGTGATAGAAGTAGAGAAAATATTTTGTGGGTTAATTTTTTTTTTTGAAAGTAATGCATGACACTTTCCCTTCTTCCCTTGCCAAGTGTTCACTCGTGCAAACAGCCGTAGGAGGGAGTTCATGTATAATATCTTTTGGGGAGTGATTTTGTAAAAAAAAATTAAAGGGGGATTAATATTTTTTCAAGAGAGGGCTTAAGCTTATCAATATTTTTGTTAGGGAGATTCCTCGCAATAATAGTATTGCCATGAACTTAAAGGGATGTACCAGTAGGGGAAATAAAATCACTACTAAGGGAACTAAATTGATTATTTAATGTTAGGAACTTACTATGAGAATTTTTATCTATACTATTATTATATTGGTTTGTGAGACCATTGGTAGTACGATAATTTGTATTGGTATACTTAATAGCATTAAAGGAGCTAGTAGTTCTGAAGGAAATAATTTTAGGTGGAAGTGAGAAAAAAGAGGAAAGTACCTTTTCTTGATATTTTTTATATGTAACTGCCGTCTTATTTTTTCTTGGAAACTGAATAGTGAGCCATTCATCCAAAGATGAAGAATGTGGCTTCAAAATTTGAGTTGTGGTTTCTGACAAAAAATGCACCTGTTCTTGTATATTATGGAATGGACAATCATTGTGAATGTGATCTAGTCTCCCGCAGTTTTTACAAAAAAAAAAATTCAGCTTCATAAACAATATGTTGCATATGATTCCTGATTCGAATCAAATTTGGGATTGGATTATCAAAGGATATTTGAATGCACAGTCTTGCGTATCTACCCCTTAACATGAAACTAGTGAATACATCAATTTTTAGAAGCTTACAAATGGAGTTACCCACTAGTTGAAGGAAAATATAGTCATAATATTCGGTAGGAAGTTGTGGCAAGCTAATCCAGATAGCAGAGATCGATAAAATTGTTTTCTCTGAGATAAAATTAGGTACCCATTTTTTGGATGAAAAAGTAATTCCCATTGACAGGCCATGGACCATCATTCAAGAAAAAAATTCATATTATCCACATTAACAAATTTGACGATATAGAAATCCGACCCTACATCAATAAGCGGAACTCGATCCATTATCTTTCATAATTGGTGTAATTTGGTATGAAGATATTGATGAGTGATGCGTATCCCAACCATATTAATTAGGATAGAGCATTTTCAAGGAGTATATAACCTTTGGTTATCTTATTGGAAAAGAATAATAAATTTAATACCATTGGGAAGCTTTTTCGTGCATGCAATAAACTCTGCTGCTATAATGATGTTTGTAGAGTCATTGCACTCTCCCATGTCACTGTGAGCAAAAATTTCATTTGGTAGTAGCTTTGCCTTGAAGTTGGAGAACATTTCCTCATCAGGGGGTTTTAGAGGATTTTTCTAGGGAGGAGTATTTGTACTCATGATAAGGTGAGTAGGATGATGATGATTATTCTAAAGAGAATAGACTTGACATGAAAATAAAGACTCAGCCTATAGTCATTAATAATTGGCCATAGTAATGCTCAAGAAACTAAGCAAGATCTTAAAATGGAATCCTACTAATTGATAAAAATAGCTATAATGACGTTTTAATTGACAAAAAAATATTTATCAGAAGCTAAGCCAACCAAGCTGAAACTTTTTGAAAGTAACGACTGAACATATTTATTCAGTGGATTGAAATGAACATTTTCGTCAATTAATTTGAAAACTGAAAAGACTTTATCACTTGATATGAAGTAATTTTTGTATGAAGCAGTTTAGTTATTTTACTATTCACAAGTACAAAAAATAAAAATTGTACTTTAAATATGTGTAAATTTATATAAACAATATAGAAATATCGGTTAACATAATTCTTTAATTTAGAATATTGTTTTCCTACATGATAAACAAAAAAATACAATCAAAATGACAAAATCATATAAGATTATGCATTGGTGACTTTACACATTTAGGAATTACTTTTTATACAATTACACCATCCTAAACTATTTACACCTTTCCATTTTATCTAGTTAGGTAACAAATCAATAATATATCTTACGTAATAAATAAATAAATAAATAAATAACAATATGAATCCCTTAATCCTTCTATATTTTTCAAAATTTTGACACTTATCTTCCCCAAAGATTTAAGTACTCCAAAAATTAACAAATTATTTATAAGAAATGAATATAAAGCACAACCAAGGAAGGAAAAAAATTGTATAAATACTACATACAAATCCACAGCTGTGAGATAGACCTACTTATCTTCATACTCATCATCTGGACATAGTGCTTGATTAGGGTTAGTTTTTCTAATATTCAATACTATTTGATTTAAATAACACTTGATTGCTCAATAACCTCTTTCTTTTGAATTTGGAGAATACTTATGCAGAATACTATAATAGATTAAAATAATATAGATCATGCATATCAAATTAGTTGAAAAAATTGTAAATATAAATTATTAATGGTAACTTTATTAGTTATATTACTTTGTTCTTTTATACAAGTCTCAAAATATTTATCTTTGAATATAAATGCAACTGAAGAACCTGATGTATCAATGAATGTGAGGTATGTAAAAAGCTGACAAATGCACATTGCATATTTGAAAAAAAAAAAAAAAAGCAAAAGCGGCAGAAGATTGAGATATACAATAGACCTTCACTAGATCGACCTGACAAAGAATGACGGAGTGTGTTGATGCATTTCATTACGATTGCAGTAAATACAACATATAATTAGTATATATAAACTTTAAGTATCGGTCAAGTCAATCAAGTTTTAGAGATTACATATTAAACCATAGTTAATTGTTACTTTACAAATGTAATCTTATACTCCTTACTATAAGTACCGGGAGTAGAAGCTATTTTGAGAAATGTTGAATGAAAAAACTGAAAAAAATTCTTTGTATCTTTACCTTACTTTTCCTTTGTTAATTTTAATGGCTTTTCCCATTTGAAAATTGCAATAAATAGTATCAGAGTCTACGATTCTCAGTCCCAATTTTGCACTATATTTGATCAGGATTACTATCAACTATCATACGTCTTGGCTACTGTAGCCATGACTGGTTTTGATTTTTATAGTTCACCAAATTCATTTGATTGTGTTGGATTTTACGGGTCTTGGATCGCTCATGTGTACCGATCTGATTCGACCCAACCTATTTCAGTTATCTGAGAAGAAGATAAGAAAAAGTTACATATATCTGTAAATTTGAAATTTTGGGAGGAACAGTTACATAAAAAAATGTTGAACTTGTTCCTTATATATTTTTGGTACTTCTTCCTCACTAAAGTGACAAAAACAACAAAAACAAAAATCAGTGAACAGAAAAATAAATTTCTTTCTTCACATTAACGATAACACCAAAAACAAAGCATTTAGTTTGTGGATTAAACTTTGTGTCTTAGTGATTCAAAGATCGATTTGGGGAGATTCTTTTTTATGGCAACATCAACAACTTTCGCTGCAACATCTTAAGGTACACAATTTGATTTTGCTCTATATATTATCAATGACATCAGAGCCAGATCTATTACCCTGTTTTTGCATGTTAATCTCGAGTTTAAGTGTGAAAACTCTTGAAATATTGAATATGATCTTACCTGTTAGAAAGAAATCATCACCGAATATAGATCAGGCTTTCGGACCCTATGTGAATCAAACATGCAACCTTATGATCTAGAATCAGACGCACTACCATTGCGCCACAGATCTGATTATATATTTATAATTATTTTTTTTAATTCTTTTTGGATCTGTGATTGTGTTTTGATTTCTCCTTTTTTGATCTTCCATGAAAATTGTGTGAAAAAGATTAAATTGAAGAGTTCTTTACTGCAGAGGAAAAGAAGAAAGTTCCTATCTTTTATTTTTTTTTGAGAAATTAAAGAAGCACTCAGAACTTGTGCTCAATATCTTTAGAAAAAGGAAGAAATAGTAATTGTTAAAGTGGGAACCGTATATAATTTATGTTTCTTCACTTTCCTCTATTGTTAAAGTGGGAACCGTATATACTTTATGTTTCTTCTCTTTCCTCTTTTATTAAAAAAAGTAACTCTTTCTCACTCAAATTTAATGAGATTGATAAGTTTTTTTTCCTTTTTTTTAGGGGGGGGGGGGGATAAAACTAAATAAATAAATTAGTCCGTCGTATTTTTTTGAAAAAATGTGATGAAACAGTATGCTACTATTTAAAGTTTCTATTAAATTTTGGTGAGTTTCAATAATTTTTAAAAGGACTTGTTTTGAATTTTTTTTCCAAACAAAATCTATAACATGATCTTATTTTTTAAGTGGAGTTGTGTAACCACTTAAATTATTTATTTTAACATGTTTATGATTTAAATAAGTGGTTAAAATTGATCTTGATATTATTTTTGTTTTAATCGGTCCATAATTTTTTTAATGAATTTTGCCTTCTACAATAAATTGCGACACAAAAGATCATTGAGTGGTTCAACCATTCTTATTGTTTCTTGATTCCTATTTCAGACATGGCTACATGGGAACAAACTTGAATCACTTCAAGTGGGAGTTCTGGATGTCGATCAAAGAGACAAAATGGAAGAGCACTTCATCGAAGGATATATTTTTGAGGTCGAGAGATCATAAGAAATAGTGCCCTAGGATGACACAAAATCTATAACAGAATGAGAGGGTTATACAAAGGAAAAGACATAAGAAACTAAAAGAGTTTAAGTCTTTTAAAATGTCCCCTAGTATTACAGTTGTTAATTTTATTCATTTATTTGAATTAAAACATGTAGAACTGAAAAACTATGTAGAAATCTCGAATTGAGAAGCTTTAGCTATTTTAGTAAATTCTCTCTGTGATCCCTCGAGCGAGAGATTAATTAAATTTTATCACGAGATTTGGTCTAGCGAGCTTTTTTGGGTGTATATAAGTCGTCTTGAATATTTGTGCGATGATTTTCATCTTTAAATTGACTTGTAACTTGAAGTTGTTTATTAATTTTATATTATAAATACATATAAGTTGTATCTCTCCTTTTATATAAATTTCATTCATTTATTTGAGATTACAAAGACTTAATTGAAAGCTATTATTCTAATACGCATTAAGAAATTAATTTTTAATTTTAGTTAAATATTTAGTTCGTAGATGATGATTAGAGTCTTAAGTGTCCTTTAGATTTTACACTAAACATGAAACCTTTATGTGAAATGATTTGCTTGAATGTGTAATTTGCATGCATAATTGATAAAATATTTGCGTGATTTTCTATTAATAACATACATGACATTAAAAATCATAATTGTTGACTTAAACAAAGGAGAAAAACTAAATAATGACAACTATGATATTTAGAGTCGTAAAATATGGTATGTACTGGCAGAACAAAATGCTCTTGAAGATATTAACCATGTATTATGTCATCCAGAAGAGGGTAACATTGCACAACACAGAAGAGACTTTGAAGCTTATAAGGCTTGAAAAAAGGCTGATTTCATTGCACGTAGAATTATTGTTAGTGTTGTAGTTGATGACCTTATTCATGGGTATGAGGAATTTTCTACTGCTCATGCCATCTGGGCACACTTGTGAGGAATACATTGGGGTACTTCTATCACCCGCCTTAGACAGTTGACCATCAAGTTTAACACTTATAAGAAGCATCACGATCCAAACATCAGACAATACCCTAGGGTGATGTCAAATATGATAACATAACTCAAAAGTTTTGGTCATGTTCTCTCAAATGAGCAGAAGGTTCAGGAAGTAACCCTGTCTCTTTCCAATAGTTGGGAACACTCGAAGGTTAATTTAACCCACAATGATAACATTAAATTTTTTTCTAATATTACCTGTCTTATTAAACTTAAAAATGAGCGGGTTGGGCCTGCTAAAGTTACTTCTAATGCCTTTATGGTAGAATCAAGTGGTAAGAAGTCTTTAGGATTCAAGCGTAAGAAGAATTAGAAAAAGAAAGGGAAGGGTAAAGAGACCGAAGAAGAGCCTCCTGAGAAAAAGAACAAGTCAAATTCCAAGAAGGGAAAAATATTTTTCCAGGAGAAATACAATAGCAAGATGAAGTGCTATAAATTCCAAGTTCTAGGGCATTTTGCTCGTGAATGTTCTAAGCAGAAAAAGGTAGCATTTCTAAATGCATCACTAAGTGCTACATATGTTTGTAGTACTGCTTTATTAACTGAATTTTATCCTATGTAGATTGTAGAATCAGAAGCCACCGACCATGTGAGTAGAGATCAAGAAACGTTTGTGGAGTTCTGTCTAGTTTCACCTGTATTTTTATGTAGGAAATAATTCAAGACTTGAATTCAAAGGGTTTGACACTTGCAAAGTAAACTTGCATGGAGGTCGGTCTTTGATGTTGCATGACTTCCTATATGCTCTCGAGATTCAATGAAACTTAGTGACTATGTTTGTTCTTTTAGATGTTGATTTTCACTTTGTTTTTCAGTCGCAATGGTGTAAGAATAACTATAGATAATATTTTTTTATGGTTTTGGTCATCGTTATGATCACTTTATTATTTTAGATTGTAATCCTTCAACTTATGATTATTATGTTGACCATTGTGTAATGTCATGTTATTCTGATATTGATATACTTACATGACATGCTAGATTGGGTCATATAAGGCAACATTGAATGAATCGGTTGACAAAGAAAGGACTTTTAGGTTATTTTTCCAAATTTGAAATGCCAACTTGTGAAAATTGTCTTGTCGAAAAGATTATACATTTACCATTTAGGAAGGCTAAAAGAGCTGAACTTCCAATTAATCCAAATGAATATCTATGGTCTAATGAATGTAGGGGTAAGATGTGGTGCTTTATATTTTATTAAATTTATGGATGATTTCATGTGCTTTGATTATGTCTATTTGATCTCTCATAAATCTGAAGCACTTGAATGCTTCAAAAGTTATATGAATGAAGTAGAGTTCAATTAGATAAAAATATAAAGGTTTTAAGAATCGATAGTGATCGTGAATATTTATCAAAATAGTTTGAAGAACTATGTATTGAAAAAGGCATTATCAGACAATTAACTACTCCTTATACACCTTAACAAATGGTGTAGCTGAAAGAAGAAATAGAACAGTGTTGGATATGACAAGGTCCATGATGGCACAGACAAATTTATCAATCTCTTTCTGGGGAGATGCATAAAGAGCCTTCTAAATCAATATCCTTTACTCCGTATGAATTATGAACTGGTAATAAATCAAACTTTAATGATCTACGACCTTAGAGTTGTTCTACTCACGGACCTGTGTCTCCAAACCTCCATCTTATTATTAATTTCTCCTCGAGTCTCGTCAATCAGTACAACATCATCAGCAAATAACATACACAAAGGCACCTCCCCTTGAATAACCCCGTCAAAATATTCATCACCAAGACAAATAAAAATGGGCAAAGAGTCGATCCCTGATGCAACTCTGTCAAAACAGGAACAGTCTCTGAATATCCTCCTACCGTGCTCATACGTATCTTTGCTCTGTCATACATGTACTGAATCGACCTCGTGTACGCTACAGGCACCCTCTAGCCTCCAAGCACCTCCACATATTCTCTCTCGACACTTTGCCATATGCCTTCTCAAGATCAATTAACACTATGTGCAAGTCCTTCTTCCTCACCCTGAACTGCTCTACCAATCTTCTCACGAGGTAAATGACCTCAATAGTCGAACGACCTAGCATGAGACCAAATATAACCATGATTACACTTGTGCAACCAAATTGTATACTTGTAACTACATTTTGACAAACAGACATGACATTGTAATTATTAGGATGTGTAATTACTAGGCTGATAATTTTCATCCTAATAATTACACCAATTCTAATTATAGGGTCGCTTTCCAAACTTACCTTTAGTGGGTTTTTCCCCTAAACTTTTTCTTTCCCTCTTCTTAATCTCATATGTATTTCTATTTCGAAAATTGTAGCCTTCTTCAACTACTTAACTATTGATCGAGATATTTTTTTTCCTTTGGTCCTATTTTCTCTATGGTTCATGATTTTTGATTTATTTTTAAACTGTATGTTTTAGACCTTTGCAGTTGAAAACAATAAAAATTATAGTGCCAACTGCTATTATTTACATCTAATTTCTTATCTACATTTCATTTTCATTGTTATTCTTAATTGAAATATTATACTTTTGAATTGTATTTGACGTCTTGTTTCGGCTTCAATTGCTTGAATTGTGCTTAGTGAGTTTGTTTGCTTTCTCCTTTCAATTTCCCTAATTTTAATTGTGTTATTTTTTTAAGGTTCGTTAATGTGTGTATTTGTTGTGTTTGGATTGATTTTGTTTATGAGGAAGTTGTTAAGTTGAATTGACATTTGTTGAAGTAATTGTGACTCAGAGAATATTTAAAGTATTTAAAGTCTATTTTAAGTGGTGGTAACTAATACATCATTACCTTTTGGATGAAGTTTTGATTGATAAAAAAAAATCTTTAACTCCATAGTAAATAACTAAATTTCATGTGAAAAGAAATAAATGTGAGTTATTTTCATATTTTATTATTTACACCTATAAAATTTTATTTTATTTTCTGTGCAAACCATTTATAAGGTAAAAGACATTTGAAGGAATGAATGTCTATTAATTTGATAATATATGGTAATAATATCATAGATATTATGAAATAATAAATAATAAAGAACAAGAGTAGAGAGAAAAGAGAGAGTAATTGTTATTTCTCTTGAGGGATGAATTACAATGAAGGAAAACCTCGTTATTTATAGGGAAAAACTAACCTTAGGGTTTGTACCTTTTCCATAAATAGGCATACACAGTATATGGTAAAGTAGGTATTCACTATATATAGTAAAGTAGACATTCACTATATATGGTACATTTATAATACTCCCCCTTGAATGTCTAATTGATAGATAATACGCATATAGGTTGTCTCGTTAAAAACCTTACAAGAAAAACCTAGTGGGACAAAACCTCGTAAGAGAAAAAGAGTACAGTGCGTATTAACTCCCCCTAATGATTACATCCTTGAATCTTTGTATCCCGATATTATGCACCATCTTCTTAAAAGCTACAATTGGAGGAGACTTGGTGAATAAATCAACCACATTGTCACTTGAACGAATCTGTTGCACGTTAATATCACCATTCTTTATAGCTCATATATGTAGAAAAGTTTTGATGAAGTGTGCTTCGTTCTATCTCCTTTTATGAATCCTCTATTAAGATGTGCTATGCATGCTATATTATCTCTGTATAAAATAATGGGTAAATTGTCACATAAACCATATTTTTCTCGAATGAGATGTATCATAAACCTCAACCATACACATTTTGGGCTAGCTTCATGAATATCTATTATCTTATCATAGTTTAATGAAGTGGTTACGATAGACTGTTTTGTATATCTCCAAGATATGACAGTATCCTCACATATGAACACATAGACTATTTGAGATTGAGATTTATGTGGATTAATTAAATACCCAGCATCAGTATAATCAATAAGATCGATACTGCAATCTTTATAATAATATAAGATCATGTATTAGATCTCATTTCGATGTCTCCTAGTAGGAGCAAAACTATACCTTGCTAACAAATTAATCGAAAAGGTTATATCGGGCCTTGTTGTATTTGCAAGATATATTTTGTCAAGTGACAATATTCAAAATTTCATGTTTGACATCTTCACGTGTATGGAGTGCAAATCAAATAAGTTTTCACTTACCAAGATGCACTCTTTCATGTTACTTGATAAATGTTTCTACATCAGCATGCTTAAATAAATGTAGAATTCCAATCCTCTTAATCTTTCACAATATTACGTCAATATTGTGTCAAAGATATTGATGATATATTATTTCGTATCGGTTCACAATGCGACATAACATTTTGAGATCTCATTACCTCATTATTTTCAGGTACCTGAACCTATCCTAAGGTTTCATGAAGTGTTATGTCGTAGGCTCTTCAAGAACATGTTGCCTTCTTATTATGATTATTTGCTCCTTATTCTTTTCAAGGATTATTTCATTTGGAACCGATTGGTCTACCATGCTTCACGCATGCATAGACTTTGTCCTTTAGGGACACAAAATAGGAGCACTTGCAGCTTAATATGAGATGTTTTTGGCATTTGACTTGAATTATCTTTTAAAGAGGATCTGATGATAATTCCTAACATATTTCTTAGCTGCTTATAATCTCCCCCTTATGATAGAAAAACTCACACACATCCCCCATCTTCTTTGAGGAATCTACCTTTGTGCATTATGGTATATTCATTAATCATATACCGCACAACAAAACTATTAGATGGACAACGTGTGGTTCCTGACTCAGAACTAACATTGAGGGGGAATTAATCATAATTTATTGGTCTAATGCATACAAGTGCTATTGTATGCAACATATCATATTTCAAGCCAACACATAAAGGTTTGTTCTCATTAGCAATGGTTTAGCTATTTATCGAAAGCATTCAATGTTCATCCATCACCATCAAGATGAATTGTCTTGATTACACAATCTAAAAATTATGCTCTTGACTCAATTTTATTGAGCAAGTAATTTTATGAATGTCAAACTGCAGGTTGACAATAAATATACATAGTAATTATATTATTGATGCATCTTTATAGATCACATGATAGGTGAACGGGCCCTTATTCACCTTTTATACTTTTCAAATTTTAAGGAATTCAATCCCAAAATTAGTCGGTCCAACCAACGTATCATGAGAACAAGCAACATTAAAGTTTATGAAGAATTTTTGAATTCGTCAATCTATGGTTAATACTCAATATACACATCTTCAGGATGTCATAATCGTTCATGTCAACTTATGAATTTATTTGTACTAGTAAACTCCAAATTTACCATGACATGTAGCTTTTACTTTAGTAAACTTCTTGTTTACTATGACATGAATTTTGTATCAATAAATAATAAATTCTTAGTTTATTATGGCATGTGATTTCTATCATGCTTGGGTAACTTTTCACATTCATGTTTCTTACTGCAGTAACTTGAAGATATTCAATCTTCCAATTATTCTACCTCTTTTAGAGGTGGATTGTGATATCTTCACAATAAAGAATACGTTCACGTGTATATACAGTCACATTCACCCCATGATATAGATCTGTATTTATAATAATCGAAATTCTCATTCCCAAGAATGGAATATAACCATGCCTTAAGCGTATCAAATTATGATAGCTACTACAAAAGCAAATTGAGGCATACATATGATTTATTGCTACCACATTCAATTCAAGGAATGGAGCATATTTAATGAGACATGTTTAACTTTTCACCAGACACCCATTATTTTGCCTTAGCCATCATAATTTCATCGATATGGTGCATTGAGATTCAATCCTAACGTCTTATCCATATAAATGCATCTTAGGCATAAATCAATGGGACTTGAACCCAACATATTATCATTCCTTTTGATAATATTATTCTTGAGGAATAAATTTAACACATCAATGGTTTCAAACCAAAATTTTTTCTCAAATCCAACAATAATTATATTATTAGTACCAAAAGACAAATAACATAAGAAATTACTAACCTTGAAATTACTTTAGATTTATAATCTCACCTTATTTGGCAGAGTCTCGTGTTGATAACGTATTATGAAATAATAAAGAACAAGAGTAGAGAGAGAAGAGAGAGTAATTTTTATTTCTCTTGAGAGATGAATTACAATGAAGGAAAACCTCTTTATTTATAGGGGAAAACTAACCTTGGGGTTTGTAATTTTTTCATAAATAGGCATACACAATATATGGTAAAGTAGGCACTCACTATATATAATAAAGTAGACATTCACTATATACGGTACATTTATAACAATAGATATATTCTCCAAAATTTCTTTGTGCAAGAGAGATGGTCATATTTGTTTGAAAAAGTAAAAGTTCAATGATTTAGTAAAAATAATAAAAGAATGTTTGATTAATAAAAGTGATTTATTCAATAAAATTATGAGATTAATATTCAATCTTATGTTAATGTTGGGCGAAGTACACTAGTTATTAAATAAAAGGTCAAATCCATCGATAGCCTCCTGAACTTGGCACGATCTTTCACTTTGGTACCTCAAGTGAACGTTGTTCACTTTTGACACCTCAAGTAGGTATTAACTATGTCATTTTAACATTTTTTTTTATAATTAGCTGATTTTATCAAGTGTGTGTAATACGCACGTTGCTGAAATGACATACGACTAATTAACAAAAGCCATATGGCGTTTTTGTGTAAAATAATAATTTTAAATAAATTATAATTCAAAAAATCTATTTTTAAATAATTAACTTAAATAAAAAATTAATAAATAAATAAATACCCCACATCATCTTCTCCAAATACCCGCAAAGATTGCAATTGATTCTTAGATTTATCACTGTTGTTCAACAAAGCCATAAACATAGAATCCGCATCGAAACTCGATGACCTATCGTGGGTTACAAAATTCTCACCGGAATCATTTCCTTCTCCGTCAAGAATTCCGGCCTGATGATGATACGCTGACTGTTGTTGTTTTTGCTGAAAATAATCACTACCCATAATTATTTTGGGTTGGAAAATTCATTTCGGGTTTACATAGAAATTTTTAGCTCTGAAGAATGAGGCTCGGAGAAATTAAAATTTTCTGTAAAGTGTTGCCCATTTATGCCTTGCTAGTGGATTCGCCATTGACGATGACCAAGAAAAAAGCTTTCAATGTTTAAATATCTAGCAAAAAATAATAATGAACAAAATGGTCAAAAATATTCTGTAAAAGGTGTTGCTCACCTCTACCTTGCCAATGAATTCACCACTGATGAACAAGAAAAGAACTTTCAATATTGAAATATCCACCAAAAAATAATAATAAACAAAATGGTCAAAAATAATTAAGAAGAAGCATAGTTTTTAAATTTTTTCGGATAAATAAGAAGCTTCACACGCTCATGGCGAGTGTTACACACTCGCCATGCCATGTCAGCGAAAAATGTCAAAATGACACAGTTATAGCTACTTGAGGTGTCAAAAGTGAACAACGTCCACTTGAAGTGACAAAGTGAAAAATCGTGTGAAGTTCAGGGGGCTGTCGATGGGTTTGGCTTAAATAAAACTATGTTACACTTAGCTTGAGAAAATAAAAAGAGGGGTGGAAAATGTCCAAGTTTGTTTAGAGAAAGAAAGGACGAAGTGGGGCTAGGCTTAGCCAGTATGCACTCACTGTTGTGTGTTTGTGGAAGATAAAGCTAAGGTCCCAAAATTTGACTTTGTTATTTCTTCTTCTTGTTGGTGGTTAAGAATGGCTGCTGCAGCTCTTTTATCTCTTTCTCTACCTAAGCTTAATGTAATTAAAGCTTCAGGCAGCACTATCACTTGTGTTCCTGAGAATCTTGAACCGAAATTTGGTCGTAAAGGCATCAAATTTACAGATGCAGGCACAGTTGAGCTGACAGTTAGAAATGGAAGTTCCGTCAAGCTACAGATATCCAATGCCCACATCACTTCTTACAAGCCTAAAGTTCATTGGAAAGATGATGGCTTTGAGGAAGTTCTTTATACCCTTCCTCCATCTTCTTCTTCTTCTTCTAATTCCAGAGGTGGTATTGGTTTAGTAATCAATGAAATCGTGGAGCCTAATCCTAAAGGAACAGCACCCACAACAGCTTCTGAATGGACTGTCACAGATGTTGATTCTGACTCTATTGATGCCCTCCAGGTATGGACTTTATAGTAGCAATAAGTACATGACTGATTGTCCACTGATTCAACAAGGCCTACAGTCTTTAGCCCCATCATCTCTTCACTAAATGAACTCAAAAACACTTAATTATCAATGTATATAACTTTATCAACCAGCATTTTAGTCATAAATACAGAATGTGTTGTGTTGAATTTCTTGTCCTTTTATTTACCTTTCTCCTCAATAAACAAAAAGAGTTCTTGATCCTTTTTTTTTTTTTACCTTTCTCCTCAACAAACTAAAAGAGTTCTTGATCCTTTAACTTGATTGACTTCATCCCTTGTTCAGAAAATATATTTATCCCCGTATAGCACTGCTATCGTCATTGTTTAAATAGTTTCTCATATTCATGAGCTGATTTCCCCCCTGCCCTAGAAGGGATAAAAGTGAATAATTACGACTTCCAACTGCCACTGTTATGGGCAGGTTGAATTGAGCTGCACCCGAGGGACTCTGGATATTAACTATGTGGTGTCGCTCTATCCACTGAGCATGGCAACAGCAGTTATAGTGAAGAACAATGGCCGAAAGCCTGTCAAGTTAACGACTGCTATCCTAAGCCATTTGAAGTCTAAGACAAGAGTGGGGACAGGAATACAAGGACTCCGGAGCTGCACTTATTGCACACATCCTCCTTTGTCTTCTTCCTTTGAAATTTTATCTCCAGGGGAAGCTATGAAAACTGAAGATCCTGATATGTTCTCTTTTGGTTGGGAACCAGAGAAGAAGCCTGGTATGTGGTCGACTCAAGATGTGCCCATCACTGTCCTGAAGCACAAGCTCAGTAGACTTTACAGTGTTCCACCAGAAGAAAAGGCAAAGGAATTTTATAATTCAATACCTTCAAAATATGAAACAATCGATCAGGTATCACATTCAAAATAAAGACTCTCCTAAGTAGATGGTTATGATGCTCACTATTTCTAGTATTAGAAGTAATATTTAGTTTATGCTGTTTTATAACTCATGGTTGATGTTCCTTTAGTTTGTAAATGCTCATCTTAATAAAACTAACGTCTTGGATTTAATTCAACCCTAAAAAATGAAAAAATGATGTATAAAGTAGTTGAAATTTCAACATAAAGAGATGTCATTTTAATGCTTTTGATCTCTATATATTAGCATTTTAAGAACAAATTTGTCACAACATTAATTATCTGTTCCAAGAGAGTATAGTGCAGAAATAAAGTCATCAAAAACAGCAGGCAGCTTTTTCTATATTATCTAACTCAGGAGAGAATAAAGTGCAGAAAAGCTATCTTTCGAAACAGCAGAAAACTTAAATCTTTCTCATGTTTTTTTCCAGGGTCGTGAGCTCTTCTTCAGGATAATACGTATGGGCTTTGAAGATATTTACTTATCTAGTCCTGGTTCATTTTCAGAAAAGTATGGGAAGGATTACTTTATCTGCACAGGCCCTGCTTCAATGTTGGTTCCTCTAGTTGTGAATCCTGGTAAAGAGTGGAGAGGAGCACAAGTTATTGAGCATGATAATCTATGATTTTGCCTTCTACATCTTCAGGACTCGATTAATTTTTTCTTTTCTTTTTACATACAGCTTTATTTTACAAGCTTTCTGTACCTCCTGAATTCTTTGTCAAGAAACTGCAATGTTATCCAATGCCAAATGTACTTGGTTATTCCTCAAGAAAAAGTTATTGCACCATCGCTTGGAAAGACGTTCTTTTTTTCTGTTTTTGCTTCGCCTGAAGAGTAATTGTTGTTATCAATCTGAGAATTCTAAAATACAAATGGATTTGGGGCACGCCGCACACTTGTTAGTCCTGTTTTTTCCTTGGTTTGCAAGCAAATTCAGTGAGTTGATTGTTAAGAGGATGGTTGAGCTAGAGATATATTCTTTCAACTGTAGCAATTTCAGGGGCTAAATAATACGCTTAGACATGTTAATAGAATCACATGTTACACCCATAAATCCTACCCTGAAAAAGAGAGGGAGCCACCACCCAAAATATCATATCAAGATATGTCCAAAATTACACACAGAAAAGGGAGCATAATCCCCAAACCATTTCAAATATTCAACCATAGCCAACCAAAAGTTACTCTTCTTCTTATCCAAATACAACTTGGGAAATATCATATCATTGAACAAGTATAACAGAACTAGGTCATCTTCACATACCACCTCACTCCATTCTGTTTTCTTCTGTTTGGCATGGCTGCCATCAACACTTGTCTCCTTTCTCCAAATATAATTTCCCATTCTCCCATTTCTAGATCCCCGAGCAAAAGCATATCCATACTTCCTCCTAATCTATGCAGTCCCCTCCACTACAGCAGCTTAACAAGAAATATTCCATTGCCAGAGGTAGCTTCAATCTCTTACCCACTCATCGACGCGAAATACTTGGAAAGTGAGTTCAGTGGACATGGAGTCACCTTCACAGGAGTTAATGACAGCTGTGTTGTCCGCATGGCGTTGGAGAATGGAAGTATAGCTAACTTGATGCTCCCAAGTGGTTTGATCACATCATACAAAGCTCAAATGTGGCATGGAGGCACAATCGAGTTGCTGCATACCACTGTCTCAGAAGGACGGAATGGTTCACCAGTCATTGAAGGAGGAGTTTCACTCACCTGCAACTGCGAGAACGATGAAGGTCTTTCATGGACACCAAGTTCTTGGGATCTTCATGAAGTCAAAGGAGACCCTCAAGGATCTATTCAGGTGCCTTATGTTTCTTTTAGATGCTAATTAGCTCTCTTTTACTATTAAGGAATGGTTTCCAAGTGCCTAGTATGTTGTTGAATTGGATGGTTAGACTTGTTGGAGGTGCAGGTGGAATTGATCTGCACAGGTTCAGATGGAAAGATTGAAGCTAAGTATATGGTTACTCTGCAGCAAGATCTTTTAACTTCAGAGATTAAAATCACTAATTTAGGTATGGCAAGCCTCCGGATGGTGGGTTCAGTTCTTAGCCATCTGACGGTAAGCACACCAGAAGCCAGCTACGCAGTGGGCCTGCAAGGGTCAGATTTCTTCAGCAAGCCTCCAATTTTAGCTAACTTCAGTATTCTTCCTCCCAGCTTTGGGAAGACGAAAAATCAGCCTTCTAAGAAATCTTTTAGGGAAATATTCTCAAGCTGGGGTACCAAAAATCGAAGTCCAGAGAAATTTGCAAGAGAAGCAGAAAAAGAGTTGGAGGGTGAAGAAACAGATAACTACAAGCATTTGACTGATGAAATGAGCAAAATTTATAGAAGTGCACCTAGGAACTTCGTACTCATTGATCGGGTAAACTATCTTCATGGATGAATAAGTATTAAGCAATTTATGAATTCTAGCTGCTAATTGATCTTGACATGTTGATAATTATTCATTACTAGGGAAGACGAAACTCAGTGGTAGTAGGACGTGACGGGTTCAAAGAAGTGTACTTGCTGAGTCCTGGCTCAAGACATGAAAGTTATGGCAGATACTCATACATATGTGTTGGGCAAGCCGCTTTGCTTCAACCAATAATCGTAGAATCTCAAAGTGAATGGAAAGGTAAACAAAGTTTGCATAACCCAAATATGTGAAGTTCTGAACCAGCCGATCAACTTGTTCTCAGACAGAACAGAGTTTCTCACAGCAAATCAAGAGATGGCTACATCATTACCATACAGAAACAATAAATCAAGCAGATACACTTGATTTAGCTATAAATACTGTTTGGTTGTTTAAAACTTTGGTATGTTTGTCCCACTGTCCATGTTTCCCCTCATTAACTCAAGTTAAGCTTACAAATATTATTTTCATTCATCTGCTCAGGTAATCAATTTACTCAACAAGCAATAGAAAACAATTTTTTTATAAATGGACAATTAAACAGATGTGAAGAACCAAGCCTATTGACAGTGCATGCAATAGCAATATCTTTTTCGAAAAAGCAAGACTTCAATTAGCATCATACTAGCATCCAAATAATCAATTTTGATGATCGGATACTAGTGCTGTAGCAAAGTAGATCAATCCTCAATGAGAAAATTACGATAGTGAAGGTCCCTATTTAGTACCCACTATCTAAGAGTGGGATGTATTACAGAAGACCAACTACATATTCTAGGTGGGAACAAGGTTGAAGCTTTGATCTTGATTGCCTATCCACAACGAAAGTATGATTGCTGCCAAAAGTACAGCTAAGATACCAAAAATCAATATGCGAGAAGCATAGCCTTTTTGGGGAATGACAACTTGAGATTCTGTTCCGTTATGGGCAACATCATTTGAAGATACTTGCAAATCTCCATTAGCTTGAGCATCTTCTGTTGAAGATACTGATTCGGAGTTCAGATGGTAGTGTTTACCATCATAAGATGTCCCATCTCTATACTCACGCTTTTTACAATGGAAGAGGCCATTTACTTCAGACTTTTGTGGACTTTGTTCACACCTGCACAAGGACGGACTCCTAAACCTGCTGGTTTTGCTCTCGGAAACGTCTGAGTTCACATCATTGGCATCCTGAAGGAGATGAATAAGTTTTCTTGGCGTTGCAAAGATCTTCACACTTTCGACATTAACATGAGAACGTGACCTCTGAGCACAAAAAATGAAATGTCAACCATGTTAGGGCAGCCATTAAATAGATATTAAATAGTACACCATACTAGAAGCACATAAATTCAATGTGTCAAGGATTTTACTTGCCTGTTCCATTTATGTTTTGGAATCCCATAAAACTTTGTTATTTAACTTAAAACAATTACAGAATTTCTCTGTGAGAAAATCATATACATCAAAGTTTTTACTTCTAAGAATGGCATTGCTATTTAATTAGTTCTGTGGCAGATGCATTAGACGGAACCATCTATTTTGTTTATTTCTTTAATCTCCTTTGCAACTTAAACAACAAAGTTGTATCTACGGGTCATCAATAATACAAAGGGTAGTTTTTTAGCTCCTAAAGACTCCCTGTAGTTTTGATAAATATATTTGCTTGTTAGATATATCAGCTCTTTGTAATGACCCTTCGGGTCATTCGCCGTATTCTTGCTTATTTTGCCGATAGAGCTCCTCCATAGTCATCCCAAGTCATTAGTGACTTGCTAGAATTATAGTTCGGTTACCTGACGGTTCGTTTGGTTTTTAGAACCACTTTATAATTGGAAGTCTTCGTCGATTCCAAACGGCCGCCGAACGAAATTTCAGTAAAATAATTTCGCATGCAAATTACGACTGTGCCAACATCTATGTAAGATCAATTTTAGGATAGATAGACCCTTGGTTCGGATCCCATAGCACCCGAGCTCATTTCGACCAATTAGTCAAAAAGTCAAATATCGAAATATAGGGGTGTGGGACCCACAAGTAGTCTAAATGACCTCGTAAGAAAAATTCGACTTCACCAATGCGTCCGGAATGTCAAATTTAGTGGGTTTACATAGATCGTTTGTGAAAAACGGAGTCCAAATGAGTTCGGAAGGTTAAAAATAAATTTTGATCTTGCAGGCCCATCTAAAACCGTATAAAAAGGGGCTTTTGACAGATTTTGAGCATTCTTCACCTCTATTAAAACCCTAGCAGCCCTAAAAAAGTGGTGACTCAAAAATTGGTCTTGTGGGTTGATTGAAAACTTAAACAACTTGTGTAATCCATCTTTTTACTACAAATCCAAGGTAAAAATTCCTCTAATTTGATATTAATTTCATTATTTCTTGACTCAAAACCCTAAATCATTGTGGTCAATTGTATCCCCAAAAATTGAGTGTTTGACTCAAATTTCTTGAGGGTTTTTAACTCCCTAAAGATAATTAGTCTATGGTTGGTCTTGGAAACTCCTTTCCAAGGGTGAAACCTAATTGGGGTTTTGGTGTCTATTTGAAACCCATGGCACAATGATGCTATAATGGGTATTTTCATTCTTATTGTAATGCTTATATTATATTGTTGATAGCATTGCTTGTGGAAGAGGAAGCTTCTCGGAAAGAAAAGGAAAGTTCGTTGGTTCGTGAGTTGCTTGGATTCAAGGTAGGTTAGGCTTACCCGTAGTATAGATTAAGCTTGTTTGTAATGTAATCATTGATATCTTGCGAAATTGGGCAGGGAATTCAGACAATAGTTGATTAAATGGTAAACTTGGGATTTATTAATTCCTATAGGCCATGGATTTGTAAGGTATAATATTTGACCCTTAGCCTAGGAACTTAGTTAGCTTAATTGTGGTCTCATGACTAGTATGTGAACATTATAGTTGTCTAAGTAGACATGAATGGTATACTTCTCTATCCTTAGGAGTGTATTGACCTATATAAAATGCCTAGATAGGAGATGACCTTGGTGTTGGGTTGTCTTAGGAAGAATACTTGAAGAAGATTTCTCCTATATGCTTAGTAAGGATTGATAAGCCCTTATGGTGTGACTTAGATAACCTAGCCTAAATCCGGGTAGAAGTTTGTCTTGTAGAAGTGACTTTACTATTAGTGGGAGTTAGAAGTGGGACTTGACCCACCTTAAGCTTGAACTATGCAACTCCTTGGTAACCTAGATACTTGATAAGCGTCTAAATTATGTTATTGAGATTATAAGGGTTAAACCCGGTTGTCGGTTTATGAATAAGGTCGATGGTTGAAAAATGTGTAGTCTTGATTGTTGTCTTATTACCGTGTTATGGATAGCCAAGGAAATATGGTAATTGTGTATTTCATCTAGATACTCATGCCTATGCTTCTACTCACATGCCATGATGATGACTAGTAATAAAGTGTGATGGTTTATGCATCTTACATCTCTATTACTCGATTATTGTGAACTTGTGTATATTTATTGATTTGGGGCCATTTATGTGTGTATGTTGTTGTCTTGGAAAATATTGATACAATGATGATGCCCGGTAAATGCGGAGGAATTATTGATACTATGATGATGCCCGGTTAATCCGGAGGAATATGTGATATTATGATGATGCCCGGTTCAAGTCCGGAGAAATATGTGATATTATGATGATGCCCGATTTGAGTCCGGAGGAATATGTGATATTATGATGATGCCCGGTTCGAGTCCGGAGGAATGCGTGATATTATGATGATGTCCGGTTCGAGTCCGGAGGAATGCATGATATTATGATGATGTCCGGTTCGAGTCCGGAGGAATGTGTGATGTTATGATGATGTCCCGTTCGAGTCCGGAGGAATGTGTGATGTTATGATGATGCTCAATGAATTAGGCAGAATATGTTGATATTGTGATGATGCCCGGTGAATCCGGAAGAGGTAAGAACATTTTGATGCCATGTGGGGCAAATTTACTTACATGCATTGATATTTGTAAGGTTAGGCCGTGTGTGGCCAACCGCCTATGTGATAGAATTATGAGGTCTCTATTGGTAAATTATTAATTGTTTCTTGTTCCAAATCACTATATAAGAGGTGTGACCCTTTTTGATGCTAAACTAGCTACTGGAGGAAATTTATGCCTAATATTGAGTTAGTTAAGGCTTAGTGTTATATGTAAATTTGCATAAAAATTCAAGGGCTAACCTAATATATATACTTGACTTGAATAAGAGATTATATTATGAAATATTGCCTAGTAAGGTGGCTTATTTTATGATTAGCTACTTCTAAAATATATGATTGTTATTTGGAACCTAGAAGCCTAGTAAACTAGTTGGTGGACTTTACTCTATTAAAATATGGAAATTAGTCCTTAAGGTTGTGACATGCTTGGTGATGATAGATCTAGTATTGCGTGATGGATAGTTAAATTATCTCCTAATATGTGAAGTTGAGATGTCTTAATTGATAACTCATGTCATGATGATGCTAATTAAAGAATGGCCTTATGATAGTTGAATAACCTATACTATGGGGGGCTTATAGTTTTTTCCCCAATTTGATGACTAGTGATTTTAAGACTTGTAATCTTGACTTTTGAAAAAGATAAGGTTAATTAGTATGGACCTTGCGGTATTTATCAATGAATTATAGAACTAATGATTACATGTTATGCTATGACAATGTTGCTTTCTTTATGTTGAATTATGGTATGGGTACTTGGAAGTGGATTTCGGTAATGAGTCATGGCGGGGTTGTGCTACCCGCGGTTTTTGATAAATTGATGGAGTAGTTGTGCTTTATGGTATTATTGGTTGTATTCTTTTGTGTACTCTCCGGTGGTATGGGATGCCGTGATGAGTTCTTTGTTTTGCTCTCTTTCGTGTACTTTCCGGCGGTGTGGGACGTCATGGTAAGTTCTTGTGTGTATGTTCTAAAGATTGTTGATGATGATTATGGCAAGTAGATGTTTTGCTATTGTGTATATGGTTGTATGCTTTCGAAATAATACTCAGTCGTTATGGTGATTATGGAGTATATTGAAATAGTATGTCATGTTATTGCTTTAATAGTACAGATGTTACAGTGGTATCAAAGTAGATTCAGATACGATCCTATCCCTTGACTTTAAGGTCATTGTCTTTCTTTATATCGTCTATACATTATATTTGAGCTCAGTCGGCCGATGATGCCTACTGAGTACCAGTGTTTTGGTACTCATACTACACTTCTATACCTTTTTGGTGCAGGCCTAGGTTCTAGTTGCCGCCGTTGAGCTAGTTCGTACGAGTTGACTATTCGGAGACAGGGTGAGCTCTTGGGGATCGAGTTGCCCTCTATCTCTTCTATCCTTATTTGTCTTTTGCTTTCGAGACAAATGTATGAGATTGTGTAAGGCATTTTAGATTCTGAGATTGTAAAGTCCTCTTGTCAAGTTTAGAAGCTCTTGTATTAATACTATCAGGTCGTGGGATTTGTGTTTGAATATCGATTGTCCTTAGTTGTGAAATGTTGTTGTTATATGTTGTGTTCACATATAGGGTCCAAGTTGGACGTTCTTACCAAGGTAACCCATTGCAATAGCTCCGGATTATGGTACCGGCTTACCTACCGGTGGGATGTGGTAGGTGCCATCATGACTCGGAAATTGGGTCGTGACACTTTGGGACGCTGCTCAGCAAATTTTTTCCTGCTTTCATATCTTACCTGCGAGCCAATCACAAACGAAAATGATTGATAAGCAATGACAGAACCATTGAAACTTTCAATTTGAAAGTAAAATGCATTAACTCAAAAATGATCATTCATAAATTGGCCGATGGTTTTTAACAACTGTTAGTAAAAATTAGTTCTATTTATCTGGGCTTTACTGTCTACCAGTATGTCTTGTTGATATCTTATTTGTCTTTCCGTTGGTTGATTTAGAGGAGAAATGCTATGCTTACAAGTTACAGGATCTTTTGTTCTTCTGTGAAGTGATTTTCAAGATTGAGTCTTGCTGCCAGTTAATTTCAAGGTGAAGATAATGATTCGTCAAATACAATACGAGCTTTTGATAGACAAATGATGGGTGCTGATATACCTTCTTTTCAAAGCATCTTATCTTTCCGCTTCATGCGAAATTTTGTAAGAGCTGCTTCTCTTTGAGATCGATGAGAATTTCCATCAGGAGCGTGAAAGCTTTCTTCTTTCCTATACTCTGCTGGTGTTTTGCTGAGTGGAAGTGTGATGTTTCCGTTGCTTCCATAACTCAGATGAGCATGGTTTAGATCACCATTGCAGCAAATGCTATTTGTAGTTTGATCAGTTGCAGATGGAAAGCGTTGGCAATCAGGTGTAGGTTCAGAATTGTGTCCTCTCTTACCCTCATTGTAATCTGTCGAGTCACTGTTGTTTTGATCACTCTGTGAGTGCAACTGCTGAGAGCTCCTACTTTCACAATTTAACATGAGGAATGGATTCGCCTGACAGGAAGATTCCCAAGGGGTACCCGAACCTGGACTCTGCAGTGGTGAAATTCCAGATGGCATACGAAGTATTGGAGCAATCCTAGAACTGTAGGCACAGGTTGGTCCCTCAAACCTGATACCTCTCACTGGTATAGAGAGAGGCGTCACTCTCTGCTGAGGAGAAGGGAAGTCCAAATTCAGCTGGTCTTGGTTCTCCGCAACTAAGAGGGGCAAAACTTTGAGGTCTAGTCATCGGACCGCGGGTATCTGAGTTGTAATCAGTGGCATGACCACATAACTGCTTATCAGAATCAGCTTCATATTCCTGTAGATTATAAGCCTTAAGACGACGTTGAATGTCTAGACTGCATTGCCCTGTTGACATACCTGCAGGAGCATTTTCCTAATTGTTATTTACAAAAATTCATTGGTTTGAAAAGGTTGCAACAGAATATCAAAAATCATCTTATAGAATTCAAAATGACGCTCCCATTCTATGGTCTTAGACAAAACAGTTTCATAAGTTTAGCGGCTCAAACTCAAGGATGAGATGCCTAAGTAACTCGAGGTCCTACAACCAAGTTATCTCAGGATTCATATTTTTAGTTCTGTTATCTTAATAGATCATCACATCTTACAGGTAGACATGAAAGATAACTTATTGTCCTAAAAGTTGTTCAATCTCTCAAAGTTTAATGTGTAACTTATTGTCCTTCAAGTTGTTCAATCTCTCAAAGTTTCATGTGTTTGTAGTAAGGCTTTCAACAATTCAAAATACAACGAAGAAGGGAAGTTTCCTTTTCAGACAATAAGGTATCCATTGTCTTTTATCTTCATTATCACTTCATTCTGAAATTAATGCTGCATCAAACCACGTAAAAGAATAGATTAGGAAACTGAAAACTCACCGCGTGAAGGCTGAGGCATC